>NC_081427.1:47916922-47956922 GCF_949786415.1 Peromyscus eremicus
AGAAAGGCCCATGAGCTGTCAGGAGGAAGCATGGCTTGTGGGACATGTTAGCGGTGTCACTATCCTCTTCAAACCAGAGTTACACGTCATTCTTGGTACTTCTAGGTATCGGGGTTTGAGATAACCAGAGTTACACGTCATTCTTGGTACTTCTAGGTATCGGGGTTTGAGATAACTGTAAACTAATTGCAATGCTTGGTTTTTTCATTTTTTCTTTAGCAGATACCTCACATTTTCCTAAGCAAATTAGGACTTCTGTGATGGGCCAGTTTTGTCTCGGCCCTTGCCACCCAATATCATTGTCTATGGAAACAGTTGATTTCATCAAATTGTTTTCGTTTTTGAAATTTGTAATATATTTATGTTGTAATAAAGCATGTGAGTATTGTTAAAAGCCAATGTGAATGCTTTCCTGGTTAGAAGAAATACTCTAAGGCATTTAATGTTTCGATTTCTTCTTTGATGATTTTGTACGTGGCTGTAGCTCTATCTCGTTTTTCATCATACTCACTGTCCGTTCTCCCCTTAGCCCCTTCCACTGCATCCTACCCTTTCTTCTCCCGGTCCAGGCCTCCCTTTTCTACCTCAGTGTCTGTTCGAAGAGTAACCCACTGAGTTCAGTTATGGTTGCTTACATGCACACGGTTGTGGATGCATTATTAGCAGGATTGTAGAGAGCTTATCTGTGGCTGCACCTCTGATGAAAATCAACTCTCTTCCCCAGCAGTCATTAACTGCCCACTCTTCAAAGTTTACTTAAAACAGTTTCATATACATACACTCTGAGAACTAATATGCCCTTCTGAAATACTTCTCTTTAGAAACTTGTTCTGAAATGTAACACATTCCTAGATTTTAATCCAAACTTTTTAGTCTTTAAACGAGAGCTATTGTTGTTCCTTTCGTTGTCTCTTTTTGTTTTTTTTAACTGGTTATTTGAAATAGGATCTCTTATAATGCAGAGTGGCCTTGAGTCAATCTCCTGCCTTCTACTTTCAAGTGCTGTGATTACAGGCCTGTACACATGCCCATCTATGTTATTGTGGTGTGTTGTTACAGTATAGTGTGGTATTGTTGTGATATACCATGGTGGTGTTGTGTTGTGGTGTGGTGTGACCTGTTGTGATTACAGGCCTGTACTGTGTTGTGTTGTGTTATGGTATAGTATACTGTGTTGCTGCAATTACAGACCAGTACCATCTTTATTGTTGTATTGTGGTGTGCTGAGCTGATGTAATTTCAAACCTGCACCATCTGTGTTGTTGTGTGCTACTAACACACTCTGGATTTGGAGGATAAAAACTTGATTGCTTGTTGCAAAAAGTAATTCCAGAAAGAATTTAGAAATTTAGATCATTTGGGGATGCTGTGTTCATTTTAAGAAAAAAATCATCTCAGTAAGTGGTAGTTGCAAGTGATAGAAATTGAGTTAACAAAGGTAAACATTTTGAGGGATATTTAGGAACAATAGAAATTAACTTATTCTTAGCTGTCTTTCCACAGCCTTTGTGAATAAGGAAGTCTATCATAGCAATGAAAGTCAGATCTGCTTTCAATTTTATTATTTCTGCAAATAATCGTATACATTAATACCTTATGATACACCAGCAGTTCCTAGCTAATGTGGTTAGCCCAAGTGAAAAGTGTAAGTATTTTGATTAACATTTGTAAGGTAGGAAAGCCTGTAAAGAATAGTAATACTTTAGTAGCAAGGAAGAAAGTATCAGTTGACAATGCATTTTCCAGCCTGTTCTCCCTAAAAAGGTACCAGACGGGAGACGTGTAAGCTTGTGTTTGATTTAAAGTTTGAGTGAGTTAGCAGCTGGGCAGTAGATTGTTTTGAAGAATAAAGTCTAGGCATCACTATTTATTACCAGTTTAAATTTCAGTATTCAGTCCATTCATCACTGCCTAATAAAGACTGCACTTCCTTTTCACCACATATGCTCACTGACGGGTATTCAGCGCTGTCCAAACAAGACAAAGACAGATGTCTTTGTACGGGTAGAATAGGACCAGTCAGGATGTCTACGTGATGTCTACCAGGTTTAGCAAATAAGACCTTGGCAGGGACCTATACTACTTGATTTAAGGATAATAGCTAGAAAGAACCTGTTAGTAGCTATGGACAACCTGGAGCATATATTGTGTGCCCCTTCCTTATAATATCCAGTTTAATGACTTTGAAAATCAGGAGTTGAGAGAATGCTCAATATATGTGCATAAATATATTAGCTCAACTAAAATACTAGATGTCAGGGGCAGTGTGGGCAGGGGTTGTGGTAGTTAAAACGGGAAAGCAGTTCAGTCAGGTCAGATCTATCAGAGGGGTGGAGCGCATCCTAGAGTGGGAGCCAGTGGCCAGTCTCTTCATCAAAGCTTGTCTTGGGCTTGCCTTTTTTTTCTGAATTGTTAGGTGAGCATTTTGATTTTGACTGCTCTGTACATCATTTCAGTATCAATTGTACTGTAAAGAAGTAGCAAGACTTCAGCAAAATTGAGAAAATAAGTAGCTATAGGTTAGGAGGATATATTTGCAAAACATACTTGATAAAAGACTTGGATCTAGAAATTTACTATCCAAAATGAATTAGACTATTTTAAGATTTGGCAAAAACTTGAACATTCATGGAAGAAAACAAGTAAGTGGCTGTTAATCCATAAAAGCAATCATTATATCCAGTAAAACAAAATCCAGCCACTCTGACACTGTCCTTAATAGTTTCATGTCAACTTGACATAAGCTAGAGTCATCTGGGAAGTGGGGTCTCAACAGAGAAAACACTGCCCTGTGGGCAAGTCTGTAGGGCATTTCCATAATTAGTGATTGGTGGGAGAGGGCCCAGCCCTTTGTGGGTGATGCTTCTTTGGGGTTGATGGTCCTGGGTGCTATAAGAAAGCAGGCTAAGCAGGCTGAGGGGGAAAGCCAGTAAGGAAATTTTCCCATGGTCTCTATTTCAGTTCCTGCCTCCAGGTTCCTGCCCTGCTTGAGTTCCTGCCTTGATTTCCTTCCATTATGGACTGTGATGTGAAAGTGTAAGCAAATAAATACTTTCCTCCTCAAATTGCTTATGGTCATGGTGTCACAGTGCTAGAAACTCTAGCTAAGACCAATACCCAGTAGATTAGCTTTCAAAAGAGGAAGAAAAGAAGGAGTAGGAGGAGCAGGGAGAAAAAAAAAGTAAATAAAATGTAGAAAATCAGAACTGTTAAACTCAAGTTGCCAGTGTGAGTATAAAATGTGAGGACAGTTGGATAATTATAAAGTTAAGAATACGTGTTCTCTATGAACAGTTATGTCCAGGTACTTAGCCAAGAGCAAAGAAAGCATTGCCCACCTAGAAGACTTGTGCATGTATACCATAAGAGCTCTTACTGACGAGACAATGGAAGCCACCTAAATTTACACCAACTGTTTGGTGAATAGACAAATTGTATGGAGAATATACATACAGAATACTAGTTATCTATAAAAAGCAGACTAGTAACATATACCACAATTTCTGGGGGCACTCAAAAGTACTTTGTGTGGAATGATGACCTCTGGTCTAATGAAAACATAGTGTATGATTCCATGCGTGCTGGTGGCAGAACAGCTATTGGGGCAGGATAGGGCTGTGGCAGGGAGGAATGGCAGAGATTAGGTTGAACTGGAACTCTCAGTGATGAGAACATGATACTGCTGCTCATTGTACTATAGCTAAGCTGTACCTCAAAGAAAGACAGTTTCACTGTTTAGTAAAAGAGCAAAACCTGATTCAAATTCAGAATAGAATGGCAAACATAACTGAAATCATAGACAGTACACATTATCAAGAATGGTAAAGTTATTAGAGGGTTTGAGCGTAGTTAAAACCCAAGCAGACCATGTGTAGAAAAATTTGACTAAACTGTGTGTGTGGAAGAGCCAGGCATGGTCTCTCGTGTCTATAATCCCAGCACTTGGGAGGCAGAGGCAGGAGTCACCACAAGTTTTAGGTCAGCTAACCATATACAGTGAATTCCAGGCCAACCTGCACTACAGAGGAAGACCTTGTCTGAAAAAAGGCGTGTGCGTGTGTGTGTGTGTGTGTGTATGTGTGTGTGTGTGTGTGTGTGTGTACGCGCACACACACTAAATAAATAAATAAGTGTAAACAACAAGAAGGCACATCATAGATGAATCAGATAATGTCTTTAGTTCTGTTTCCATTAGAATTCCATCTGTTAGTTAGTTTCACATATATTGTTTTATAGGCTGTATCAAAGCCGCATATATTCATTTTTTCCATATATTCATTTTCTCATTTCAAGGCATTTTCCAAAGCACATGAAAGTTTATAAAATGTTATTTCTCTTCTGAGACTGTATTGTCATTTTATCATTGTTTAGTAATAAGTGTTCACTTGGTTTGTCTGTATCCAGTCTTCCATGTAAACTCATTAAACCTTTCACCAACTCTAAGGGCAGTTACTATTATTAAACTCCTTTTTTCAGCTGTGTCTTTATAGTCAGAAGCAAAAAATAAAAAATAAAAAAAAATTTAAAAAAAAATCAGAGCCGAAGTTTCAGTCCTATAATCTCATTTCAGAGTGTGGTGCTGTGCCACACTGAGCCTACCAAAATGTTTTTTTTTTTTTTTTAAGATTTTATTTATTTTATTTTTATGAGTGCTCTACCTGCATGTGCACCTTTATGGTGGAAGAGGGCATCAGATCCCAATATAGATGGTTGTGAGCCACCGTGTGGTTGCTGGGAATCGAACTCAGGACCTCTGGAAGAGCAGCCAATGGTGAGCCATCTCTCCAGCCCTACCAGAGCATTCTTAACCTCAACGAGTCATTACAGTTGAATCACTTTCTTCATTCATTTATACTTAAATGAATTGTTACTGAAATACAGTATTTAACACAAGAGTACTAAAATTTTAAATATATTTAAAATTTCAATGTGAATAAAATGCAAAACTCATTAACATTTACTAGAGTAAGCCACCCACCAGAAGTCAGCATCTGTTGGAAGAAAGCTCCTGCTGTCTGCACCCCACCCCACCCCAGGAGCCTGCACAGATTGGGTTTCAACACACTCCACCATTGTTTCAGATAAGGTTAAAGTGTCAGCCTCACTCCAGGTTTTCCGTTTTACCTTGCGTTGTTTTGACTACTTTCGTGATGGGTACCTCTTCAACATAAGGATCTCATTTAAGGTCAGTTGTGGTATTTTATGTGGACCACAGCATCAGTCTTTGTGATATAAAACTTTCCATCAATTTTGAGTAGGAATTCTACGTATATAGTGGTATTTTTAAACTGTTGTAAAATTGAACACTAATATTTTCTCATAATTCCAGATAATTTAAGTCCAACTTCTTGTGGTTCAGAATTAGAAATAAAGAGTTTCTTTAGGTATTCACTCATTGATAACTTCTTGGTGCATATAGTTTGTTGTCAAATATAAAGGATTCCACATCATAGTATATGGTCCTGTTTCAGTTATCTGTTATATAAAACCCATCCCCCAGCTCAGTAACTAAACAAAAGCTTTTAATTCTGTATGTGAGGAGCTGGGTTAGAATACAAGTGGGTGGTTGAGTCTCCCTGCAATGCGTGGGACCTCAGCTGAAGTTACTCAAGTGGCTAGGAGCCCAGGGGTGTCTTAAGTGGGGTCTTGTGTCCCAAGTCTTAATCCTGCCTGTGGAACATCCTCCCTTCTCCTCTTTGTACTAGCTTTGGTAATTTTGCACTGTGGTCTTGGGTTCAAAGAGGACAAACTCTAAAAATACAAGCACAGTTGTTGTAGGGATGACCACGCCTCTCTTGCATCATTTGTATTTGTCTATTTGTATTGGTGTTTATTGGCCAAAGCTGCTGTTTACAACTAGTCTTCTCTTAGGGAGTCATGGTCAAGCCTGAGGTCAGGGCATGACGATCCCACCTGCCAGTATGCTAGCTTTGTAATTTCCATATATTATTTATATCTCAGCAGAATTTAGTTCATTAAGGTATTGTTTTCATTGCTTCTAAAGGATAAAGGAATATTCTTTTATTCTTACATTTATTTAATTATTGTGGTGGGGAATGAGTTGTACCCATGCCATGATGCAGGTATGAGGCCAAACGACAGTTTGAGGGAGTGGATTGTGTCCTTCCAACACACGGGTCCCAGGGATTGAACTTTACTTGTCAGGCTCGGCAGCAAGCCTCTTTACTCACTGAATCACCTTGTCAGCCCCTCAAAAGTGTCAAGCTATTTGAAAGCCATAATTCTTCTAAAATTAGGCTGATGTCCCTCTTCTCCTGTGCATTTTGCTTTGAAGAATTAAAATTCCATGCTATGATAATTTCCACATGCAAAAGCATAGGGTACTAGATATCCAGTCAGTCTGATCTATTCAAATTCTTGGTATCATTAGCAGAAACTCACTTGGTTAATCTACACATGAACATATCAGAGTGGTGTGCCTTCGTTAAAGAACAGGAAGGCTGGAGAGGAGCCCGAGAGAGGAAATACACAGTCCCTCTGCCTGGGTTCTTCATACAGACTGCCCCTTCTGGTGGCATCATGACCATGGTCTGCCTCCACAGTTGCTGCCAGTGTCCTAATGCTTGTTCTCTATGGTGTTACTGGACTCCATTTCATATGGTCAGGTCAGACAACCTTTTAAAAATCTTGTATTATTCAAAAAAATTGGAGAATCCTGAAAGTAAATAATAATAGTACCAACAGGGAAGGATCTCATATTGGTTGCCTGGGTCTAACAGTGTCCTCTATCTTTTTAAAGATGCTTCAGCATGTAAATAAACTAAAGCCATGGTATGTAACTACAAAACTGTAATATTCATCTGTTAAAATGGACATGCATAGCTATAAGTATTAAATTAGTAATAATTCCATGATGACCGTCTAATGTCAAGCCATATTCAGACTTCCCTGTGTTCACAAGTATGTATTACAACTGATGCGTTCATGCCACAAGTCAGCTAAGGTGCACATGTTGAATTTTATCATTTGTTTATTCTTACTTTCATTTCATTTGCTATAAGGAAATGCCTTAAAGCAAGTGGCTTATAAACAGTAGAATTTGATGTTTCTAAATTCTAGAGGTCAAACAAGTCCAAGATGAAGTCACCAACAGACTGGGTTATGGTAGGGGCCACTTGCTGTTGTCCTTGTTGTGCTCACATGGAAGAAAAGGCAGGGTATTTTGGGGGGCATTTTTAAAGCAAGGACAAGTCCTATTCCTGAAGTCTCTAACCTCCTGTTTAAGTCCCCATCACCAAATACCAAATATTGGGATTAAATTTCGTTGTGGGAGTTGAAGAGACTCAAATGTTCAGTCCCCCCCCACCCCCCCATGCTCGCTTTTTCCTCACATCATTGACCTGTTGAAAAAGCCAGGCCAGTTGTCCTATAGAATAACGCTTGTTCTGGATTTGTTTGATTTTTATCAAAGTAGCAGGATAAACTTTTATTTCTAATATTTCTCAATAGCCATTTTTACAGGTAACTATTGAATTTTTTGTTTGCTTGTCTTTATCGCGAGTATTATTTAGAGTATGGATGATAATTGTTCAATACTGTGAAATAATAAGCATCCCTACATCAAGGTGCTCTTTTGCTTTGACTGTATAAAGCTCCTTTAAAGTTTAGGGCCCTGGGCAAGAGCATTGCTTGTCTCTACTGAGGTCCTATATGCATTGCTGTAGCTGTCAGGTGGACAAGAGCTTTCCAGATCATTGACTTTTGAAGTAGAAGCAGGGCTCTACATTCTACCTATCTTAGAATGTTTCCAGAATGCAGGAACACTGCTGAGTGTTCCCTACCAAGGCAGCCATGGGAGCATTAGGAATTCTTCTGCTGGTTTAGTAATCCCTAATGATTCCCTTGGTTAGTTAGTTTCACATACTCTTACGTTAATGTATTTTATGGAATGATTAGGACTGTGTGCCTCAGTTAGTGTTATGCAAATCCTAATCTGTTGCTCTTAATGCATTTTTATCATTGATCAATATGCTTATTTTTATTATTGACAATTAATTACTGTACTATATATATTTGTGGAGTATAATGTGATGTTTTGATACATGTGAATCTTATAGATGATTATGTGAAGTAATTAACATCAATCTTTCAAGTATGTACTTTTTGTGTTGAGATAATTTAGTTTGTTGATGTAGCAATTTGAAACTTGCACTACATTATTATTATTGTGTTTATGTGTTTCATGTGTGTGTCCATATTTGCGCATATTTGCATACCTTCGCATATACACGTGTGTACAGAATGTATGTATGGAGGCCAGAGATTGCTATTAGTGTTTCTCCATCACTTTCCACCTACTTTTTTGAGAAAAGGTTTTCTCCCTGAACCTGGAGCTCATCAATTTGGCTAGACTAGCTGACCATCCGTCTCCAAGAATCCTCCAATCTCTGCCACCAGGAGTGCTGGGGGATTGCAGGTCTGTGTGATCAAACCCAGTTTTAAATGGGTACTGGGGATCAGGCCCTCATTTTTCCCATTGAGCCATCTCCCCAGCACCTACACTACATTATTATTAACTAGTCACTAATATGCATTGACTCTTGTTAAAGAGAAGAATGCTTTGTTTGTTAGTTTGTTTGTTTGTTTGTTTGAGGTTTTTTGTTTGTTTTTCAGGACAGGGTTTCTCTGTGTAACAGCTCTGGCTATCCTGGATCTCACTCTGTAGACCAGGCTGGCCTTGAACTCAAAGAGATCCACCTGCTACTTCCTCCTGAGCGCTGGGATTAAAGGTATGCACTACCACTGCCTGGCTGCAAATTGTTTTTAAAATAGTTATTCCACAAACATTCCTTAAGTATCAAGTGTGTGTCTGTCCTAAAATATGACGTAACATAGATTTTTTTAAAAAATGTTCGGAGCATCATCAGGCATAGAAAAATATTGTTGTGTTGGTCAAGGAGACTACACTTAATATTTATAGCAGGACAGAATGGGGCTATAGTTAATATTTAAAGAATAACTTTTAAGAGACTGTGACTTAACTGACCTGGTTCACTCTTTAGTGAACCCAAACAGCCCTATTCTCTATCACTTTCTGAGAACTGAATGTTTCATTGTAAAAATAGTTAAAAGTTCTATAATATTACCATTAAGAATCTTCTGGTACAAATCTGTAAGGAGAGAAAAGGATGTTGTCGTGCAGGGTAGCATATAAGTCATAGTCCTGTCTCTCCCTGTGTGTGTGTGCGTGTGTGTGTGTGTGTGCGTGTGTGCGTGTGTGTGTGTGTGTGTGTGTGTAATAAACAAGGGCTTTGAGGAAGGATTTAGATGGAAATGCTGGTATCAAATAGGAGTTAGTGATGGGGTCAGTGATTTATTTTGTTGTTTTTGAGGTTTCTTTGAGAGTAAACTTGCCTGTCTTGGTTTAGAGGGAAATGGTTTTATTTAGGATTGTAGCTTTTATCGTTTTGGTTGTAAGCCTGGCCTTTGATGGCTGAGCCATCTCTCCAGCCCTAGGATTGTACTTTTTATTTAGGTTGATATTTTTACTTTATAATATTGAATTCTTTATTTGTGAAACTATGCTTTTTTGCTGAGTACTCTGGTTCCTAACAGCTGACAAATAAGCAAAGAAAAGCTGTGGTGTTGGGTGTAATTTTCATCTTTTAAGAGCTACACTTTTTTTAAAGTCTTCTAGCCACATCTGTTTGTTATATGTTGTGCCTATAAGAAAATGGATCCAGATTTAAAATGTTTAGAGCTCAAACTAGACTACCTCATTATAACAAAGCACATGAGAAAGTCTTAGTGAAAATGATCACAAATGTATATAACAGATTTCAAAAGTCAAGGAACTTGAGACAGGAGTTGTCTGTCAAAGAGGTTTCTTAATTTGAGCCTCAGTTTTCTCATCTATAAAACAGATGATTAGCCCATGTTCTGCTCTCTCTAGGCCTCCATCAGATTGTATGTGTATGCACTTAGTTGATTATAAGAAAATGTTATGATTCAAAGACCATGGTTAGTACTTTTATCTTCAAGTCATCACATTAACTTTTAGGACCCCCCCAGAAGAACAATTCCAAATAGTTGTGGCCAAGAGAGAGGTCACTGGCTGATTTTTCCCCCCTAAATATGTTTTATGCTCCTTAGCAGAGGGGAAAAAAAAAAAAAAAACAACAGAAAAAGAGTACTAGGCTGTATGAATAATCATATTGATGACTTGTTTGCCTCAGGCTTATAGTACACCAAAACTATAGAAAGTACTTTTCAAGTTTCTCCATGTAGAATATTATATTATGAAGACTATTAACATAGATGCCAACTTACAAATGAGATTTTCTCTATAAAGCCTTGTTTTGGATGTATTCTCTGAGGTTGAATATGTCTGCTTCCATTTCATTCTGTTCAAAGTATCTTGGTTCGCCTGTGGCTTCTTTGAGCCATTGGTTATTTAGGAATGTTATCTCCCACTACTTGTGAATTTCTCAAATATTTCTTTCTTCTTCATTTCAAATCTCATTCCTTGTAGTTGAAGAACATACACCATTCAATTTTTAACCCTTCTAAATATGTTGAGGTGTGTTTGTGGGCTACTGTATAGTCCATTTGAGTCTGTTTCATATGTATAGAAGAGACTAGATCCTGCCCTTGGATGAAGTATTTTACAGATGACAGCCATACCTTTGATCGCTCACTATATGGTGTAGGGAAGACTAGGGGGAAATGTATAACACTAAAGTCAAGATTTGTAGGAAGCCCTGTCCTCCTTTTTATATTTTAGGAAGTTATGTGCAAACTTCCCCCATGTCACACAGCCAGGGAGAGTTTGAACTACAGTGTGATCTTCTGTCTCTGGCAGAAGAGCAGCATCAAAACCTTGCTTGACTTGCTAGACCAGCACCCGAGAGACGATGGGGACAAGAAGGGGCCAGGAAAATCACTTTGGAAACTTCTTGCACCTAATAAAACACATTTTAATTTAACTAAATCCAAAGTGAATCCCATCAGTCCAAACGGAAAAGATGCTTTATTTGCATTTAGTTATATGAGCTCTCAATTTAGGCTAATTTGTGGTTCAGGAATAAAACTACCAGTATATAAAATACATTGCACTTTGATCTTCATGAGCTCTTACAACTGACTCCTCAATAAACTAGTAAGACATGTGGCAAGAGTCAATATTTGCCCTTAATTTTGCAAATGAACAAAACTTTTCTGTTATAGAACAAGTGCAATAAAGTTATAACCAACAAAATAATATAATTAGAATTTCATGTCTCCTTTGTTTTTTTCTCTCTATTCCCAAACTGCTCCGAAGTACTAAGCATATCACATAACTTATGGCATTGAATGGCCAGATCTAAATCTAAAAAGATGAATGTGGAGAGAGGGCTCAGTGGGTAAGAGTGCTTGTTTATTGTTGGAAGGAATTATATAAATTCTTCTTCTCCCCTTTCTACCTCTCCTTTCCCCGTCTTCTCCCCATGGGTCTCAGGATAGGAAGAAATTTAAAACTAAAGAGGGAGGTACAAGTTTGTATTAAATCTCCAAAATTACCATCTAAGTGGCTCTGTAGACTCATAAGAAAGCTGACTCATTCCCAAACTATAGTATGTATCTGTGTATTTCACCAAATGTTTCTTTTGAAGGGAAAGACTGAACTAGAACATTCTTTTCTTTAATGATATGGGCCTGTAGTCTTACCAATCATAGAGCCAGTTTCTAAGGAGATAGATAATAGAACCTCATTGGGAATGTTAGGCACTTACACTGAAAGTGTCTGTACGTGCATTGTAGTAATAGACTTGTTACCTAGTACAAATTAGAATATACTGTATGATAAAATTCAATTATTTCACAAGTGAGACTTTGCCACATCTTTTGTTCGGTTCTTGACATAATGAATTCATTTGAAAAATCTGTGATAATCAGTTTTACCATGATATAAATCAAATATATAGTCATGAAATATCTATTAAATATATAATATTCTGAACACCAGAATACTTTTATTTGATTAAATTTGACTCCTTAATTATGACATGTGTCCTTCTAGAGAAGGGGACAGAAGGAATGTTCATGAGAATTAAAATACTCCCCACAGAAACTTCTTTTCTAAACAAAAGTGAATTTATCTTTGTAATTAGACATAACAATTTATAAAATCATTAAGTCATATAGTATTGCATTCTAAAGGGCTAACTACTGGATTCATTTTGCTATATTTATTTTTGGTTTTGAAGATATATACACAACTTTGAAGACGTGGTTGTGTAAACTAAACAGTACTCTGGTTTTATTATATAATGCCTATGATACGATCTAATCACTGGAAACCTCCCATAGTAAGCAAGATTGTAACATACACCCAGTGCACCCTTTCCTGTGTGTGCATCCAGAAGCTTGAACACTTTTGGATTATTAGGATCAATACCTGACATTTATCATTGATACATATTACTAGAACTTAAGGGAGCCAAATTATTTTTTAATGTTAAGTGTACTTTTTAGAAAACCTAGCTAGTAATGAAAAATCACTACACTAGATGATCTAAAACAATCATTAACACTTAGCACTAAATAATTTAGTCAGTGTAGCATATTCATTGAGTACTAGATGCTGTCAGTTCCTCTGCTAGTTGTTTAAGTTGCACAATGACATAACAGTTTTATATGACTTCAAGACATACAAAAAAGTGACTTCAAGACATACAAAAAGGTGTCATATTAAAATATGACACAGTAGGGATAAATGAAGGTACTTGAATACCATGATGGAGTTGAGAGAAATTTTTGTGGAGAAAGTGTCAGAGAAGATTTAAAGTGACAGATATGAGCTGTGGGGAAAAGGGAAGTGTTAGGCTCAATGATTATGACAGGTTCCAGGAACTTTTGTGGTTTTTAAATGTATGGACTAGGGTCTGGAAAGATGGCTCTGGCAGAAGACCTGGGTTCAGTTCCCAGTGCCCACATCAGGTGGCTCACAACTGTCACATCCATTACCTTCTTCTGGCTTCCCAGGGGATTGCACACACATGATACACATACAGACATACAGACAGACACATATATACATAAAAAAATAAATGTATGGACTACTTATAAGGGATAGGGCAAGAAATAGAGATGAGAATAAAGTGGGGACCATGAAGAACCCTATAGTCGTGCTCAGAATTTGGACTTTGAGATTTAAGGGATGCTAGAGCAAGGACATGAGATCAAATTTAATTTTAAAAAACTGATTACAAAATGATCATGGCTCTAGCTTGCATAGGGACTTGAAGGCATACAAAGTCACAGAGCTGTGTGGTGGCCTTAATTCAGATAGTCAGCTGAACTGAGAGAGACTGAGCCTTCCAGTTAGAAAAGGCAGTAAGTAAATCATACAGTTGTCAACATCAGATGAAGAACAGTACAGAGGAACAGTATAGACTGGAAAACTCCTACCTACCTGTCTCAGTTAGGGTTTTTATTGCTGTGAAGAGACACTGTGATCATGGCAACTCTTATAAATGAAAACATCTAGTCAGGGTGGCTCACTTAGAGTTTCAGAGGTTCAGTCCATTATCATCATGACAGGGATGGTCATGCAGGCTGACGTGGTGCTAGAGCTGAGAGTGTTACATCTTGCAGGCAACAGGAAGTCATCTGAGACTCTGGGTGGCATCTTGAGCATAGGAAACCTCAAAGCCCACCCCCACAGTGACAAACTTCCTCCAAGAAGGCCATACCCACAACAAAGCCATACCTCCAAATAACGCCACTCACTATGAATTATGGGTTCCAATTACATTCAAACTACCATACTACCCAATGTGAAGAATCTGGTATTAGAAGAACAAGATGTAAATTATCATCCACATCCTCCTCATTATATTGTGTAGTTATTATCAGGAAGGCTTGTATATAGGTATATTTGATGATGGACCTGAAGCAGAATGACTTAATTTTGACTGTGTTCTTGAGTGGCTCAGACGAAGCTCATGCCTTTCTGCTCATCACAAATGCAATTGGCTTGCAGATAAAAAGAGGGGCTCAGCATTTGTTTCTCTATTGGAAGAGAAGGGCAGGGCCGACATCACCAAACTTAAAATGTGAAATCTTAGTGATTTAGGAGGATTCCCTACACACAAGTAAGTTACTTTGTGAAACTGTAAAGCTTTGTGGTCTTCTAGAAGCCATTTTGTGTGATTTTAATCTGTGCTGATGAAAGACTAGCTGGTCATCCAGAAAAGCTTCTAACTCATCCTTTTTTCCTTAGTCTATACCATGTGTACTGCATTTGAAATTGTTTGTCCATACATTCATTCTTTTATGTAATGTGGAAAACATTTTAGTGTCAGTAAGCAAAGAACTCTGTTGGAAATGGAAAATCTTCAGTCATTTCTAACAGTTACTATTTCCAGTGGATATAGACTTCATGATATGACCTCATCTTTTTCATGTGTACATTGTTTTGTCTAATGTTGTGTTCTTGGTGATTTTATTATATGTGCTACATTTGAGGGGTTTTTTTTTTCTCACAGAATTCCCCCCATTCTCAAGCCTCTATATTTTCCTTCAATAGTTCCAGGATGAGTATTATGATACTGTTCTGGTTTATGCTTGTGTTTATTAAGCACCAGCAATATACTGAGTAACTTCATCAACATACTGTAGTTAATGTAGCTGGTTAGTCTTTTTTCCAAATGACTTCAGCTTTTTTTGGTAAATATATTATGCCTAGTGGACTGGAAAGATGGCTCAATGTATAAAGCATTTGGTATGCAAGGATGATGAACCCCAGAACCTATGTAAAAGCTAGGCAGGTGTGGCAGTCATCTACAATCCCAGACCCAGTAGGCAGAGATAGGAGATTCCTCGAGCATGCTGGCTAGGTAGCCTAGCCAAAATTGGAGCGCTCGAACTCCATGTTCCATGAGAGAGAGCCTGACTGAGTAAATACCATAGAGATGGAGAATATTTTCATTCCGTTGATGTTCATGGCATTCTCTGTCAACTTCCGGGCTCCCCACACATGTGCACTTACACCCACACATATACTTGCACCTATACACACGCAAACACTCATATATACAAACACCCACACCACATACACATGCAAAAATGAATTATTAATTTTAGAAGTTTGACAAAAATGCATGGTCATGCAAAAACTTAAGGCAGCTGGGTATGATTGCATAGCCTTGCAATCCCAGCACTTGAGAAGCTAAAGCAGAAAGATTGAGAGTTCTGGCTAGCCTAGGATGCAGAGCATAGGCCTGGCTTAAAAGAAAAGGCAGTGTAGCCAAGAGAAAAACAACCAAAGAAACTGAAAATAACACCTAAAGATAGCCAGCAATAGCTGTTATTCAGAATAAAGCAGTGTCTGTATTTATTATATACAGAGGGAAATGAGATTAAGTAGATCATTTTAGTAAAAGTGAATTATAGTACATTTAAAAATTGTTGTATTTTACTTGAATTTAAAAATACTAAATGAGAGCAAAAAAAGAGATTCCTACATTTTATATAGATGTTTATTCAGAGCCGTCTTCAGAAACTCATCTTACAAACACATGAAAGTACCGAGGCAGGGTGACTTGTCTAGGATACATGGGTACTGAGAAACAATCTGCTAGTCAGGAAACTGGTGTCCTTCAGTTTCCCAGACTCTGTTTCTGAGTTCAGGATAGTTGTACTGTCACTCATGACTCTCTGTCTCTGAGTTCAGGATAGTTGTACTGTGGCTCATGACTCTGTCTCTGAATTCAGGATAGTTGTACTGTGGCTCATGACTCTGTCTCTGAGTTCGGGATAGTTGTACTGTCACTCATGACTCTCTGTCTCTGAGTTCAGGATAGTTGTACTGTGGCTCATGACTCTGTCTCTGAGTTCGGGATAGTTGTACTGTCGCTCATGACTCTCTGTCTCTGAGTTCGGGATAGTTGTACTGTCACTCATGACTCTCTGTCTCTGAGTTCGGGATAGTTGTACTGTCGCTCATGACTCTCTGTCTCTGAGTTCGGGATAGTTGTACTGTCACTCATGACTCTGCCTCTGAGTTCGGGATAGTTGTACTGTCGCTCATGACTCTGTCTCTGAGTTCGAGATAGTTGTACTGTCGCTCATGACTCTGTCTGAGTACGGGATAGTTGTACTGTCGCTCATGACTCTGCCTCTGAGTTTGGGATAGTTGTACTGTCGCTCATGACTCTGTCTCTGAGTTCAGGATAGTTGTACTGTGGCTCATGACTCTGTCTCTGAATTCAGGATAGTTGTACTGTGGCTCATGACTCTGTCTCTGAGTTCGGGATAGTTGTACTGTCACTCATGACTCTCTGTCTCTGAGTTCGGGATAGTTGTACTGTGGCTCATGACTCTGTCTCTGAATTCAGGATAGTTGTACTGTGGCTCATGACTCTGTCTCTGAGTTCGGGATAGTTGTACTGTCACTCATGACTCTGTCTCTGAGTTCAGGATAGTTGTACTGTCGCTCATGACTCTGTCTCTGAGTTCGGGATAGTTGTACTGTCGCTCATGACTCTGTCTCTGAGTTCGGGATAGTTGCACTGTCGCTCATGCTGCAGAAGTGTGTAGCATCTCCGTGGGACATGGTGACGGTTATAGTTCTAGCTCTGTACTGAAGTTCATCATCATCCATCATCTCTTCCCTAGCACCTGCTATCCTTCATTGAAATTCAAATTTTAGTTACATAACAATAGGTCTCATGGTGAAAAAGGTCTCACAGAATTTGTTAATCTGTTTTCTTTGTAGTTGAGATTGTGTGTTGTCTTTATAACTGCATGAGGCTTTTCTAGCTCTAATATTCTTGGATTTTATTTCCTTTCCTCAGTAAGTTCTAGACATTTTCCTGTTGGGTTTTTTGTTTGTTTGTTTGCTTTTATTGATCCTTTGTGAATTTCGTATCATGCATTCTCATCCCACTTATTTCCTTGTCTCCTCGAATTTGCCATCTGCCCTTGCAAACTTTCCAGCCAAGTCAATACCAAATTTAAAAGAAAAACCAAAATCAAACAAAACAAAGAAACAAAACAAAAAAAACAAAAATAGAAGAATCTTGTCATGGAATCTGTAGTGTGGCCTGTTGGGTCACACAGTTTACCCTTTAGACCACTCATCTTTACTTGCAAGTGTTCACTGCCTCCAATCATTGGTCTGGCTCGAGGCCTCTGGCCTCTGCTACACCACTGATAATGGGCTCTCACTGGGGCTCTTCTTGTATAGCCTGTTGTCCTGTGTCGTGGTGTTCCTGCTGATTTGGATCTGTAGATCTGTCCCCTTCACATGCTCCAACAGTTCATAGATGCGGTGGATGCTGAGGTGGATCATCTCATAGCCCTTGTTCTGAGTCTGCGTGGTAGCTGGGTTGGTCAACTCACTATCTTTCCTTCATGTCATACAGGGATGAGCTCTCCAGCACTGCCTCAGTTAGCTTACCCAGCGCAGCCTGCAGCAAGAAGCAGGGCCAGTTCTCCTGTTCTCAGGTCCTCAAATTTGGGTCACCCTCACTCACACCAGGGCCAGCTCTACTGTTTTTCCAGGGCAAGGTTCACGGCCCTCTCTCCTGATTGCTGTAGGGGGATTATGAGAGGATGGCAGGGTCAGCTCTCATGCCCTCAGGACTGGCTCACCTTGTTCTGTTTTTTCTTGTACCATCTATGTCAAAGTCTGTAGCCACCTCCCTCTGTCTTTCTGCCCAGAGTAACTTGATTACACTCCCAGATTTCTTGAGGATTTCACTGTTTATCCATGGAGCTTCTTAATATACACAAGATAAAACAGTATCAGTTGTTTTATATTAGCTTTTCCTTACTAGGAATATCCAGCTTATATCTAGATTCAGTTTATTTCCCTAGAGTTCACCTTTTTCTTCAATAAACACAGTCTCTTTGTTTTTTTCCACATATGACTATCTTATAACACATGCAAATTGTTTCACAGGTCCTTTCAATGAATAACTTTTCATCCTTAAGAGAACAGTTAATTTAACCATTAACAAAATACCACATTAAAATACTTTAAGGCACTAAAATACATACATACTGCATTGTCAATGAATGGGAACATCATAAGGTATACTGACTGAATAATAATGTAAAATTATTTTAGCTTTGATAGTGCATAATAATCTCACTAGCAGATTAGGATGTGTACATTTCTGGTTAGAAATGTACTTCTGTATGTCCATCTTATCTGCAAGAACCTGACTGATGACAGTTTTGAAGCAACAACTTTGGTCAGATTGCATCCCACTCCTAAAATGTTCGCTTATTCTAAGTTTTCTTTCCCTTGGCAATTTGTTCTTCCACAGTCAACACTAATGTATAGACGTCTAACGTCTATACATTAGCTTTTGATTTTCAAATAAAAAACTTTAGAAAACATCTAAGAACATTATTTACACTAATGAACATTTTCACAGTTTGAAAAAATTGAAGTTTTTGCTGATGATCATTCTTCTTCTTTTGGAACTTGTATCTGGGGTGTGCTCTCCACCATCACATAGCTAATCTCCACTCTAGCTCTGGTTAATGGGAAGCTGGTAGACCCCCAAAGGGGCTTTTTTTTTTTTTAATATATAGAAGCAGGAGAAACATTCTTATGAGTGGTCCGTCATAAACTCACACAGGGAACCAAATATCAACTGTAACTCTGCCAATAAAAAGGTTCCATGATAGGCCTATATGAAACATTTCCTTAGGGATTCCTGAACATATTAACAATCATGAGTTTTTCAAAGAAGTAAAGATAAATTCATTGGTTTTAATATATCTTTCATTGTTAAGAATGTAATCATTTCAGTTTCGCTAAAGAAGTATTTGAATGGAAGTTTATTGAAGAAGAAGAAAAGATGATAAGAAAGAAAGAGAAGCCAGGCAGTGGTGGTGCACACCTTTAATTCCAGCACTCAGGAGGCAGAAGCAGATGGATCTCTGTGAGTTCAAGGTCAACCTGGTCTAAAGAACAAGTTCCACGACAGCCAGGGTTACACAGAGAAACCCTGTCTCCAATAATAATAATAATAATAATAATAATGTGGGGGGAGGAGAAGGAAGGGAGGGGAAGAGAAAAATAAGAGAGAAATGAGATATGGGGAATATGTATCAAAGATACACAAGTAAAAAATCACTGCACAACAGGGAAGGAGAAGAAAGAGAGGGAGGGTCTTTAGACACTGCTAAGAAAATCATGGTTTAAAAAAGATCTTTGTACATCCACATAAACCCACACTCAATCCTTCCACTAATAATTAACTCTAATCCACTATAAATTGGTTGAGATTTTAAAGAAAACCCCACAAACCCTAAAATAAAAATAATAGCAAAGAAACAGTACATGTCATACTTTCTGCATGAAATTTAAGCTGCCTAATGACATGTCAGACCATCATACTTAACTATAGAAGTCCTGATGATCAATATGAAATTTTCTATCCCTTTACTGAAATCATTACTTATTTATTGGTTTACCAACCCCCACTCAGCACTTCAACAGGTTGAAATTTAGGCTCAACACTACAATGTTTAGCCCTACAAATCACTGCACAACTGTATCTAACTATACACTGTCATTTGCTGTTCGGGTATACAATGATAATTATAGTTGAATCAGTCCATGTCTTCATGCAAATAGAATCTCCATAGTCTTTATTTGCCTGTTCTGTCACATAAGATGGGACCTATGCAGTAGCTCCTTGATCTTCATAGAAACCTGAAATACTGGAATTTACTTATTTGCAGTTACAGCTGCAGCTTTCATAGACTATATGAAGTCAAGTTCCCACTTTAAAACTGAAAAACCAGTGGCTGGTAAGATTACAGAAAATTTAATAAAGTCATTATAGACAAGATTGCTTAGCCATTTAGAAACTCATGACATGGAATAAATTATGACTAAAGATAATTTTCAGCCACAGCAAATTTACTTCATGAAGTCAGATAACATGTTTGATTCTTAAATTGGACTGTTTAGACAGAATAGTGATATCTACTATTACTTTGGACATGTTATATCTTGCTGTTGCATTTACTCTTATTCAGTTTGTTTTGAAAGAAATCCAAAATTTGAAAGAACTCTCCCAATGACTGATGACATTTTCTGTCAGATGTCTAGTTTCTGTTTGAAATCCAATGTGATCTTCCATATCAAGGGTGTTAGATTATAAGTGTAAAGGCTACATGCAGGTGCATTTCAATTCCCTCTTTCTTTCTGAATTGTAATATACTTAGGATAGGGGCAGCCTTCTATTTCTGTGTATGTATGTAGCAGATTATAGAGAACATGTAGAACACAGTCTCTCAGGTTGAACTTACATTCTGATAGTGTTTCAGAATGACTTGGCCTAATGTTTTCTGTTAGATGCCTCATAAAATGTATAAGTGTATATACATTTCTTCCTTGCCTTGTTTATTTCTATTTTAATAGGATTATAATAAAAGAAAAGCAGTTTGGTTCCAAGCATTTAATGACAAGAGTTAGAATATGGGAGTCTTCTGATTTTTAGTTTTCTGAAATTTATATATTTTATTTTTGTAACAAATGATATTTCATTCAAGTAGTGAGTCAAACAAAAGAAACTTATCAGTAAGATTTTGAAAATCTATATGCCCATGAAAAATATGCAAAGATTTGAGGGGTTTTGTTTGTTTGTTTGTTTGTTTGTTTGGTTAGTTGGTTAGACTGGAATCCCATTTTGTTGATAGCTGGTTCTAGACTCTGAATACTAATAATAGTAATGTCTGTGTGGAGATGAAAGCCGTTGTCACCATAAGAAGAGTTCTGTGTTGAGTGTGTCTTCTAGGCCAAGCATCATGTGAGGCTTGCTAAGTTCCAATGAATCTTTGTCTTTCTTTCAATCTACTCTTCCCTTCTCATGCTTGGGAAGCTGAGACCACTTGGCCCGTCTCTTTGGTTATCTGATGCCTTACTGCCAGCAGCATAGAATAAGTTTGGAATCACAGTGAGATGTACCTGATTTTGCTTTCTATGTTTATGCATAAGCTACAGCATATTATGGTATTTATGAGTTATGGCAAGTCTATATCTCTGCTCCAGCTGATGCAACCGTAAGTGTAAAAACCATACCAGTACAACTATAGTCTTGATACCTGTGAAGGGCTTTTATTGTAGTGATTCTATGATTTCATCAATAGCCAAGTTATTGTGAACAAATTGACACTGTTATGATTAAAGCAGCAAACTGGAAGTCATAGAGGTTGTACTGTTTGGCTATCAGCCATTTCCATGTGTTGTGAACTCCTCAGATGTTGAAAAATAGCAGGCTTAAGCTAACTTCAAGTGTTCAGTTTCTAATCCAGAGACAGCAGTCTGTAGTGGACTTGTGATTAGCCCTCAGCTTGCTTAATGGAGTCTTAAAGCAAATTTATTTACTGTCTTGTATAAGAAACACTTGTATTTCATTTTTGTTGACTAAAATTCTCTTAAGGACATATCAAAAAAATTAGGGCTTGATAATGTTTTACCATTTTTTATAGATAAATGTTAGTGATGCTTAGTGTTTGAAGATAATATTTATCATTCCATAAGAAAAAAAGAACAGATATAACATTCATGGTACCTGAAGAAAATGAGAGAAGTAGCAGGGGGAAATTAAAACTGAGTGAAAATTTTGCCATTGTAAATTCCTCAGTCTCAAATTCAAAAGTTGCATATTAAAGAAAATGACAGGATTTTTAAAAACTACTTCTATAATATGATGCAAACATCCTGATAAAATGTAATCTTCTTGTTGTATACTATCATTTTAAAATTGCCTATGTAGCTATTTACTCATTGTCTTTAGTTAAAAATGTGCAAGTCTAATCAAACTTTTCCTTTCGTGGGCAGCTCTCAGTTTAGTAGGAAAATGTATTAAGAACTGGGGTATGTGAGTCAGTGTGCAGCTCTGTCTTGACTCATATTGTTTCTACTCTTGTCTGTGTCCAAGGTGAATATTAAATTATTTGACATGTCAGTATTTTCTTAGATGTGAGAACTGAGAAGAAATAATTTAATTCATAATAGGCTTTAATGTCCTAAGGCCAAAAGACTTTAAATAAAATGACCTACATATAACAACTATTTACATTTAAAATTTTGATAATATAGCCCTGAAATATTAATGTATATCTTACCCAGACTGTGTTTGTGATGATAAGACCTAAAGGAAAGGATTAATTGCTTTCTGTGGCCATACAATAATGTTGAGCTTAGACCTCTGATAATAACCCTGCCTATCCACATTCAAATGTTTTGTCTAAGATTTTATAATGCTAACATGGATATTAGGTTGGACCAAAGTCAATGTCTCCTGGTTTTTCCTCAGGCACCATCAACCTTGGTTTTTAGACAGGATCTCTCACTGAAGCTGGAGCTCGCCAGTTAGCATAGGCTGGCTAGCCAGAGAGCTTCAAGCATTTGCCTCTCTCTGCTTCCCCAGTGCCCAAGCACATGTCACCATGCACAGGCTCTCTTGCATTTCTTAGGATCAGACTCAGGTTACCATGGTTGCAAGACAAACAGTGTGCCAACCAAATTACCTCCCTATCCCTGACATTAGTTTCTTTGGTTTGCTTTGCTTTTGAAACATTTTTTTGTTTATTCTTTCAGTGTCTTACACACATATACAAGCACTTTAACACATCTCCCCATTATCCTCTCCCTTCTCATAGTGGACCCCTTCTTCTTTCTAACAGGCCCCTCCTACTTCCTATCTTTCTGTTTGTGTCCCATTGCATCTAATTATGGTTGGTTGCTTACATAAGCATGGGTAGGAGCAGTTTAGCAGTTGCTAACTCAATGAAGAGTATGACTCCCCCACTCAGCAACTGTCACCTTTTCAGAGGGGTTAGGACATCGTGGGCCCCTCCTCTATCCATGATGACTGTTGATGGCTACTTTTGTGCCGTTAACCACCACTTTATCATACTATGGGTGCAGCAACCGTGTCTTATCCAGAAGTCAGCATTTCAAAGCACTTGTTCCCATCCTAAGGCTTGTACATTCTTCCACTCCTCTTCTGCAGTCTTCCCTTGGGGTGATATATAGATGTCCTTATTAGGGCTGAACACTCAACAGTTGCTTAGTCTCAGCACCTTGACCAGTTCTGAATCTCTGCTTAATTACTGCCCACTACAAATAGAAGCCATTCTGACCCAAGTTCAGAGCAGCACTCACCTATGAATATGTGAGTGTAAACATAAATATTTCATGGAGAGTTGTACAATGTGACTATTTAGCAAACGAACAGTAGTAGGTTCTCAACCTTCCTAATATTGTGACCCTTTAATACAGTTCCTCATTTTGTGGTGACCCCAAGATAAAATAATTTTTGTTGCTACTTCGTAACTGTAATTTTGCTACTGTTGTGAATTGCACTGTAAATATCTGTGTTACTCAGTGGTCTTAGGTGACCCTGTGAAAGGGCTATAGAGGTCACAACCCTCACAGATTGAGAACCACTGTCCTTAAGCCTATGGCCTTTCTAGCCATCAGCTTTTTTTTTCCCTTTCATTTTTTTTAATTACAACTAGATTCTTCTCTCATATAATACATCCCAACCACAGTTTCCCCTCCTTCCATTCCACCTAGCTTCTCTCCACCTCTGTTCTCCCCCAGATCCACTCCTGTCCATTTCCTCTTCAGAAAAGATCAGGCCTCCAAGAGACAACAGCCAAATAGGACAAAACAACATACAGTAAGACAAGGCAAAAGCCTTCCTATCCAAGGCTGGACAAGGTAATCCAATAGGAGGAAAAGAGTCTCAAGAGCAGGCAAAAGAGTTAGAGATACACCTGCTCCCATTGTTAGGAGTCCCACAAAAACACTAAGCTAACCGCCGTAACATATATGCAGAGAACCTGGTGCAGACCCATGCAGGCCCCTGCTAGGTGTTCAGTCTCTGAGCCCATGTGAGCCCTGCTTAGTTGATTCAGTGGGACACATTCTTTTGGTGTCCTCCATTCCCTCTGACTCTCATAGTCTTTCCTCACCCTCTTCCATGGGGTTTTCTCATCTCTGAGGGGACGGATCCAACGGAGACCTCCAATTTAGCCATGAGTTTTTAACCAGGTTTACTATACCAGATATGAGTTCAAGCAGGCCTCAGATTCAACCAGAGAGCAGTTAATTACCCCATAAGAGTCATGCCACTATTATACCAGTGACCACACCTTGTCTGGCAGGTTGGTATTCATAGCTGGGCAAAAACCATTGAATTTATTTTTCCCCTAGCAGGTGGGAAGGGAGCTTCCATTTCAGTTTCAGTTGATTTGTCTGTGTCCTCCAGACAAAGTGTGTGGTGCCTTCAGCAGTGGCATATTCTCATCTAATTCTGGTGGAAAACCAGGAGCAATGGTAGTCGCCTG
This sequence comes from Peromyscus eremicus, assembly GCF_949786415.1. Classification (NCBI taxonomy): domain Eukaryota; kingdom Metazoa; phylum Chordata; class Mammalia; order Rodentia; family Cricetidae; genus Peromyscus; species Peromyscus eremicus. The sequence goes on from NC_081427.1 coordinate 47,941,256, forward strand.
CATTGTTCTAGGGGCCTCTGGAATATCCCTAAGCAACAACTCCTACAAAGGTATCTCGGCTGGCACTGAGATCTTTGCTTAATATCTTATGGCTTCTGGGAGGGGCATTATCTACCCATTCAAAGTATCTCCTTCAAACTCTATATTTTAATAATATTTTACAGTTAGCATATAACATAGTTGCTTTTTCATATATATCCTTAGCACTCTAATTGAGCTACCTTCATAACCCTCACATTAGTTTTAAAAGAAAAAAAAATCAGTGGCAGAGTTGATCTTAGTATGATATTCAGTATCATTTTATCATTTCTTTTAAAAATCGTAATCCATTAAGTTGCTGCTATAATTTAACATTCATGAATTGGTTGTGACATATTTTGATAATAGACACAGTTTTCTTCTGAATACATGGTAGTGTATTTTTTCATATTAGTCCTTAATTTTTTTGTACTAACCTTCTTGAAATAGTCTGTTCTGAACAGAGCCACAGCTTAAGTGCCAGTTTTTCCATGGAGCCTGGAAATGAAGATTTTAGTAAACAGCAATAGTAAAATAACACTATTTTAAGTCCCAGAAATGGCATGAACAAAGGGTATGTGTGCCAAAGCTTCAATTTTGCCAAGATACTGATGACTAGTATGTTTTGACTGAAATGTAGAGTAACTGTATAGTCTCCGGGAAGATAAAGTAGAAAATGTGTTGTGAAGTTAGCTCATGAGAGGACTTAAACACTGGAGAAAGAAGTAGGTGCGTGGTTCAGTGGGCTTTATGGACAGAAGTGCACAGTTCAGCGGGCTTTATGTAAAGCTCAGGTGACTAGAGTTGTAGAGTTTGGCACCTAAGTAAAGCAAAGCTCAAGCTAGACAGACAGGAAGACGCTGTGATGAAAAAGGAAGGGTGTGGTAAGGCAGGAACTGTGTGAGACCCAAACAGGAACAATCCGCCTTGCAAGTCAACGGGAGACCAATACAGGAAAATAGACCTCACTGGCTAAGGGTTCTGTTTCCAGTTAAGACAGTTAAGAATAAGGTTGTATTTGTCCTGTGTAGCTTAGAGTTTCTGTTTGTAGTTCCTGTTTGTCCTGTGTTAGTAAGTCCTTGCAAGTTATTGTTTCTATTTGTAGTTAAGAATAAGTTCTTGTTTCTTAGATCCGTTGTAAACTGCAAACATGTTTTCCTCCACTAAACTTGCATCCCCGTTCACACAATGTACATCCTTCGTCTTGTTCCTTCCCTTTCACTGTAGTTTTCTAACAGTGTCTACCAGCCGACTCTCTTCCCCTGTGAACACTTCATCTCTCCTATAGAGAGGACCTCAAGAGGCCAGCAGGCACTGCTCTCTCAAATCCCAACTTGGGGCGAGACAGTCAGTTGGCCAGTCCCAGGTGCATCCCCTGTAGCTTGCTTTAATCAGACAGTCATGGATTTGGTCTTCTCTCCTTGCAATTCTCATGCTGAGAATTCTCAACTGAGGCCAGAAAGTGAGCCTGACACCAGGTTCTGGTGACTTTATCAGAAATAGGACAGAGGATTTTTATGTTTGTTGTAAGACAAGGTCTCTTTGAGTAGCCCAGGCTAACCTAGAAACTCACTATGTAAAGCAGGCTGCCCTGGAACTCAAACTCAGAAAGATCCACTTGCCTCTGCCTCCTGAATGCTAAGATTAAAGATATCCATCACCTTGCCTGGCTCACATCAAGCTTTTTCCTGTGTTCCACGGACAGAAGTCATTTGTCAGGTGTGTAGAGCAAGCACCCTTACCTGCTGAATCAATTAACCTTTTCCCTTTTTTGTTTCTTTTCTTATTTTAGAACTTCCCATACCCTTTTACTATCTGCTTTTCTCTAGATTTAAGCCTACTGTTTGGTGCCTCTTCATTCTGGCTTCACATGGCATGTTCCTAACTATTGTTAGGGTCCTGTTCACGTGCCTCTCCTTCAAAGTCATCTCTTACTTAACCTGCAGTAATCCTTCTTTCACTAAATTCCTACATGCTTCAGTGATTTCTTTGTTATTATTTTTTTTTTTTTTGAGACAGGGATTCTCTGTGTAGTTTTGGTGCCTGTCTTGGATCTCACTCTGTAGACCAGGCTGGCCTCGAACTCACAGAGATCCACCTGGTTCTGCCTCCCAAGTGCTGGGATTAAAGGCGTGCACCACCACCGCCCGGCTTCTTTGTAATTTTTATCATGTACTGTTTTCATTGTTGGTGGACAAGGTTTCTGTTCTTCTCTGCAGTTGAAGCTCCTTGAAGAGTGTGTGTAGGTGTTAGTGTGCTAACATAGAAAGAACATAGACTGGGATTTACAGTTTCTAATTCCCTCAGTGGATGGTGGTATGACTACAGGCAAGATTTGTGTTTACTCTCCTTATACTCAGCCTCTGACCTACACTCTGCCTGTATTATAGGATATTAAGAAGACTAAGTCATGAGTGAAGTAACCGAAGTGAAGAATTGATTGAAGTTAGGTTCCCATCTCTTCTTGCTTATCTTGGTATCTGTGCCTGTATCGGGAGTGGTATGTGCAAATATTAGAAATTGTTGACCAAGTTGGTAATCTCTAGTAAAAAGGAAAGTAGTGTAGATTTACTACATTAAAATGTATACATAATGCAGTACAGAACTATTTATTGGTTAATAGTGTTGTATTCAAGCTGTATTAAAATTCAGATGAATACATAATTAAAAACATACCCAATTAGAAAAAATCTTATCTTAGACTTTATAACAGCAGAAGCCATTTATAAAGTTGCTTTCTCTTATTAGTCTAACAGAAAGTGGGCTTTGAAGAGGCTAAGGACCTTTTTTAGACCCTGAAGCAGGCCCATAGTTTTGGCAGTACATGCTGACATATACTTCAAGATTATAATTTTCATTTTTGTTTTAACAGATTTAAATATATTTTTGTGCCAGTGGATAGGAGAATTATGTTCTAGAGAATGTAAGACTGGGAATCCCTAAAATTAGCTTGTGATTTAAAGATTAATTTTTAAAGTTATACTTCATTCCAAGAGTATGGATTCCACAAGCCTTGACAAATGTGGTATTTTACTAGTCTGAAAGATTTTTACAACATTGGAAACCCTCAATCACTTGAAAATTTTCACACAGTGAGCAATTTTTAATAATAATATATATATATATATATATCTACCCTCCTGTCTCACTTTGTCCTTTTTGAGTTTTTTTGTCATTTTTGTTCAGTTTATGCCACATTACATCAACAAGATATCTAAATCTGTTACTATTTAGGGATAGATTTTTACTTTTTGCACTCTCAAAATTATGAACAAAATTAAACTCCGTATATACCAGGGGTGGCTTTCATTTAAAATAAACAATGACAAAATATTCCCGGATGATAAACAGCTCTAAGCAATAGTGCTGTTTTGAATATCTGCCTTACACACCTAACAGGTATTTTTATTGAATATGTATTGTGTGTTCAATATCTTATAACCTTTCTCAACTGTAGAGTGGGACGACTGAGTCTCGGAGAAATTAAATAACTTTTAAAGTCACTTCTCAGCTGATTATTGATAGAGTTGACTTTTAAATCCAGACTGCTTAATCCAAGTTCATTTTTTTAGTTAACTGTCTTCTTTTCTGGTGCAGTAGTGGCTTACATGGTGTGAACTTTCTTAGCCTCATTCTTTATATACTTATAATTATTCTCAGAGCTGACATATCTGGCCTAGAAATGCAGCATTTGCTCTTCAACCCACAAAATAATCTGTACCTCAGAGATCTTAGTTTTCAAGAAACATCCTCAATGCGACTGAGTTACTTACCCAAATGAAAACTAGCATGATAAAAGGCTGGAGTACTTAGCAGGTGGAGGAGAGACTTGGTTAGTGTTCCTTGTGCAGTGATTGCACAGTTCAGTTATACTTCATGCTGGGACTTCTAGCATTTGTGTCCCCAAGCTTCAAGAAAGAAGTGATTGTGTTATCTGAGGTGTGTCTAAGAGCCTGAAGTTCGCATTGATGGAGAGTGCCAAGAGGAAGTGTTGTATGTGTAATATGTACTTTAACGCTAACCCAGTGAAAACAAAGAGCAGTCCTAGAGAAGTTTTAAGTCTTCTCTCCAGATAGGTAATGGTTCCACCATCAGGTACATGAAAAAACAGACTTGTCCGAAGAAGTGATGGCATCTGCTTCATATGTGAGAGTGTGTGAGTGAGTCTATTGAAACATCTGACCTGCTGTCCATCTAGATCAGAGTCCTTGGAATGTGGCCAGGCAGAATTGCAATATTCCTTAAGAATAAAGTACATATCAGATTGTGAAGACTTAGTACAAAATATGTAAAAATACCTTGGATATAATTTAATATTTTTTACATGTTGAAATAAAAATATCTTGAATATAATTAAAGATTTTCTTTTTAAATTTTTATAATCTTTAAGTGCTTATGTTATATCTTATATTTCTTTCATGCAGCATTCTCTGACTCTATTTGGAGATGTGTAATACTTAGAAAGGTAGGGCCAAACTCAAGGCAAAGCATCCACACTAGATTTGAAAATAGCTGTATAGTAATAATAGTTGATATGAGATTAAAGTGTCACTACAGAGGCGATATATGACTATTTAGAGAATAACTCTAACAATTTCGAGTTAAGAGAAGGAATAACCAAGACAAAGAGAATTGGGAAATCTTGTCTCCAGAATGCTGAAAAGTCTGACTCAGGTAGAATTTCAGGAAGGAAGTAGTTAATATCTTTGAATGACAGTGAGACCATCTGGAAAGAGGAGATCTGAACATAGGTCATTGAATTTGGTTGGTGTAGAAACAGTTTCAGGAGACTGTAAGAGGGGTAGATTGCAATAGATTGTGAAGCAGACTGTATAAACTGCTCTTTCCAGGATGGAGTCCATTTGTAAAGATAATAATCACTTGATTCCAGCAGACTGTGGAGAAATTTGAGTTTGTTTGTTTGCTGAATGAAAAGATTAGTGAGTAAGAGTGCTTGATTGTAAAGGAGGAAAGATCATTTCTATAGTAGAATGCTAAACATTGGCTCTCAAACCTCAGTGCGTACTGGAGTTATCAGGGGCAATTATTACAATGGCAAATCCCCAGGCAGCATCTCATGTCAAAGGTTACCCTTTTCTGTAGAGGTTTGTCTCTTAGAACAGGCCCCTGAAGGGATAGGCGAGAACTTGAACCATATTCAGTTTATTCCAAGCAGTTATGTCATATCCACCGGGTCAGGTGATTCAAGAAAATTAGAGTTCTGATGAGGACTGTAGTACAATGACTGTCCATATAGTATCCAGAATTACTATGATGTCAAAGGGGTTACTATGGGTAGACCAGAAAGTGGAAGTGGCTTTGATGATTTTAAGAGTGACTGCAAGCTCAGTAGAGATGAAAGACTGAAAACATTTAAGAGGTCGTGAACTTAGATCAGAGAGGGTAGTTTTAGATTTTATCTTGAAAGCGAGTGAACACCAAATTGGGCGTTTGCATAGAAGGTTGAAATAACTGAAGCATGCATGTGTTAAGGCCTTTCAGTTTGATAAACCTAGTTCGTGTTAATAAGTACTATGAGAGGACTCAGGACCAACAGGAAGCTGTATACACAGAGGTGTCCATCCTTTTCTTATGGTGATGCAACATGATCATCTGCAAAGTTCATACTCAAGAACTGTGAAATTACATTACAAAAATAAACTGCAGGAATCTCCTAATGTTTTAAGTGGCTTTGTGTTGGGCTGCAGTCATAGCTGCCATTGTCACATGGGGCTGCCGGTTGGATGTACCTGCAAAGTAGGGTCGGTGTACAACTATCTAGACTTCAGGTTGTCTTGAATAACTTGAGAGGTCAGGGTGTGGTATCTGTTTGAGATTCCATTCTTCTGTGAGCATCCTTGATACAGTCTGGTTTTCCTGTAATAGAATGAATATTTGTCTTTTAAGGATATAGTATCCCTGACTTTAACTAGGCACAATTGACTCTAAGGGTTTGTGTTAGTTATTACAGATAGATAGATAGATAGATAGATAGATAGATAGATAGATAGATAGATAGATAGATAGACAGATAGATAGACAGATAGTCCGACCCACAGATAGATATAGGTATATATACATACATATCTTTATATATTCTTTTGCAGCTTATGGTTTTCAGTGCTAAAAGGCCAAACAGCCTAATAGCTTTGGCAAGAGTCCCACTTTAGCTGTGTTACCTGGTGAATATCAGTGTTGAAAGCATGATTAAAAGACAGATTATGTCGCCGGGCGACAGTGGCGCACACCTTTAATCCCAGCACTCAGGAGGCAGAGCCAGGCAGATCTCTGTGAGTTCGAGGCCAGCCTAGTCTTCAGAGCAAGATCCAGGACAAGCACCAAACTACACAGGGAAACCTTGTCTCAAAAAACCAGAGGGGGGAGGAGAGGGAAATGGGGAGGAGGAGGATGGAGAGGGAGAGGGAGGGAGAGAGGGAGGGAGAGAGAGAGAGAGAGAGAGAGAGAGAGAGAGAGAGAGAGAGAGAGAGAGAATGAGAATGTCTTGAAACAGGAAGCCAAAGATAAATTGGAGTAACAAAATGGAAGTAAATTTGAATCTTCTGCCCTAAAACTGTGTTTCAGGAACAAGTCACTTAGGTAATGACTTGTAAATTAGCATTTGCTTTTAATACATGACACAGCATGTTAATTATCAGAATGTTTTGACCTAGAAGTTTTCACAAGAGAGGCAATTCCATGCCAACTGTGGCATTAGATGAGTTTTAAAACGTTGGAGTGGAGGAGTTACATCAGAACAGGGCCTCACTTTGTTAGCCCAGGCTCCCCTGGAACTCACCATACATCTTAGACATGCCTTAAACTCTCAGTATTCCACCTGCTTCAGCCTCCCAAGTGCTGAGAGAACTTAATGAGCAAACTGTGTAGGGCTAAAAATCAAATGAATTCTTAGAAGTTTACCTGTACAACTACCATGGAATAACTGCTTAATAAATGGTAGTTAGTGGTACAACTTCAGTAAGTTGAAAAGTTTGGAAGTCAAACTGGATTATGTATATCCAGATTTGATGAACAGTACTTACTCAGAATCCTTTTTGTGTGCCAGGTATAGTGGTGCATGCCCATACACAGGAGGAGGAAGTGGGGGATTTTGTGTTCAAAGCCATCCTGAGCTGTGTAGCCAGTTCCGCGCCAATCTGGGATACCTACAAAGACCCTCTCTTCAAAAACATGTATTTTTAAATTTTATTTTAACACAGGAGCCTTGCTCATTGAGACTAGTGTTAAACTCACTAGTAAATTAGAGAAACAGCAGGCTAGTTTTCACTTACTCTATTAGTTACTTTTCTGTTGCTCTGGGAAAACACCATGACCAAGGCACTGTATAGAAGGGTTTCTTTGGGGCTTATGGCTCCAGGGATCTAAGAATCTACCAGCGTCACATTGGGGACGTGCAGCAGCAGGCAGACGTGGCTGCAGGAACTCACATCTCAAAACAGCGAACAGGAAACCAAGAGGGCAGACATGAAATGGCGCGATTCTGAACTCTCAAAGCCTGTATCCAGTGACATTCTTCCTCAAGCAAGCCTACATCTCCTGAGCCAAAGAGCACCACCAGCCAGACACCAATCATTCTATTGCCTGAGGCTATAGGGAATGTCTCATTCAAACTGCCACTTTTGATGTTTAGTATATTTGAGAAGGAAAATATTTATAGGTGCTTAGACTGTTACCGTGAAAAATGACAACTTAGGAGCAAGCTGTCCACAAATGCATGTACATAGCAGAAAACTAATTATGTTCCTTTGATTTATACCTACAAATAAACAGTTGTGTCTTTGCTAACCCTGTTTTCCTGTCGGCATATTATAAACTCACGTATCTTCTTTGCTTTACAGTGAAGAGCTCAGAAAAGAAGCAAGGCAACTGAAGCGGGAACTCTTAGCCGCGAAACAGAAAAAGGAGACTGCAGCAAAAGCAGAGAGAGGGAGTGAAGGTAAGGGCTCTGGCGGGTCACATCATCTTTTATTTAAGGGTGTGTGTGTGTGTGTGTGTGTGTGTGTGTGTGTGTATTTGTGCATATTTGCATGTGCACTGACTGAGGTGCACACATGGAAGGCAGTATTAGAAGTTAGAGGACAAGTTCAGATCTTAGCTTCAGCTTGTTTGAGGTATTGTCTCTTGTTGTTCACCACTGTGTTCTTTGGGCCAGCAGGCCATGGAGCTTCCAGGGATTCTCCTTGTCTCTGTCTCTCATTTCACCATACAAACACTGGAAATGCAGACGAGCACCACCATATCTGGCTTTATGTGGCTCCAGGGGATGCTAATTTAGGTCTTCATACTTGTGATAAACACTTTACCTGCTGAGCCATCCCACCCATCCTATTTATGTCTGGTTTTCCTCTACAATAAGACGTAGAAAACCTAATACATTTAAAGGTCATCAAAACAGTACTCTACTATTATACAGGTTTCTATATTCTATGAGTCACTGTGTTTTTTCCTTAAAAAAAGGAGAAAAGACCAGCTTCAGAGAAAGCTAGTCCACTTTACTAAAATCTTTGTAACTATTTCACAATAAAGCATGTAATGTTCAGTTTCCAGAATTACTTCTTGGAACCCTTAAATCTGTTTTCTTTTTTTGTAATCATGTGTTATATTCTAACTTCCCATTTTAGCATAATCATAAGTCTTGTCCAGTCGCCTCTAAAGTGTGTAGTAAATTTGCAGTGTGACATGTTACTTTGTGCAGACAGCGTCATCCTCATGCTTTTGTAAAGCACAGAGTGTTTTCATCTGTTAGACTGTGAAGTGGTTATTGGAGTTCTGCTTAAGAAAATAATATGCATCATGTATCTAGCCTTAAAGAATATATGTGCCAATACAAGACAGTAGTATATCAATTGCAGAACGTATCGTTGTAGGCAGTAAAGCAGTACCCTATAGCTGCTTAAAAGATGTAATTCAGAGAATATTTATACTGTATCTCCCAATGGCTTAAAATAAAGGCAGGCCCTTGATGAAAAATTCAAGTCACGGGAGTACATATTTGAGTAAGTTGCTAAAACTTTAAATCATCCATAATAGCCCAAATTGTAAAGGAAAAGATGAATTTATTCATAACTAGCTCATGTAGTTAAAATATAATCCAGAGTGGGAATAAGCTGTATTGGCAGTATAGATGTGACATAAATTTAGTAAGGATTATTTTATATGTAATTCTCCCAAGGGATTGTTTCTTATATTAAAACCATGTTAAATATATATGATAGCATTTCTGTTGGACTAGAAAGGTGTTTTGCTTAAGTATGTTATTCATTTTTTAGCTAATAATTATGAGTCCCCACATGTTTCAAAATCTGCTAGAGCATGGTATGGGGTTGGCAGTAGGGTGGATCCTGCTCTGTAGCTCAAGGCCTAGAAGGAGAAGAGAAGGGCAGCAGATGCCCACTGTGCTGGTGCTGTTATACGACCTCACCAGATGTGTGGTGAACATCTGTCTGATTTTGAGACACCAAGTATAACTTGGGAGAGGAAGCCTGGACTTCGTTACAAATGAGAGGACTCTTTAGACTGTGGTTTGGTGTATATGTAAATGAAAAGAAGCCATGTTAAAGTCTTTGTGTCATAATTACAGATTTGTTTTGGTGATGATTTTCAGCATTTTAATTTTCCTTAAATCATGTAGAAATAATTGGACTTGTCCTAAATCTGGATGATAAAACTAGCTTCCAAAAATGTGGGTTTAGTTGTTTGCTGATGTCATCGTGTTTTCTAGTCTTTTAGAGTGATCTGTTTTTAAAAATTGTTTTATTTTGAAATTATTTTAAAGCATATTTACTTGATTTCTAATGACCTTGAACACTTTTTTCAGTTTGTTTATATTAGTGTGTGTGTGTGTGTGTGTGTGTGTGTGTGTGTGTGTGTGTATGCATATGCTCATATTCCCTGCAGGTGTGCAGGTACCACAGAGGGCAAAGGGGGCATTGGATGCCCTGGATCTGGAGTTACAAGTGGTTGTGAGCTATTTGGTGTGGTGCTGGGAACCAAACACTGAGAAGGGGTCCTCTGGAAGGGCAGTAAGTTCTGCTGAGACATCTCTCCAGCCACAGGAATCGTAACTTTGAGATATCTTTGCTAGTAGTATTTCAATAGTTAAGTGGGCTATTTTGTTTTTTTCTTTTTTTTTAAAGATTTATTTCTGTATTTTATGTTGATGGGTGTTTTGTCAGTACAGCAGTACCCTCTTTTATTATCACTGTGTGTGCTGTGTGTGTACTTTGATGCAGCCTTTCCTGGAACCTACTTATGATGTACATTATAGATTACCTTTTCCTTGGAATTGGGTATCCTCTAAACCTACTTGGAACTTTTAAAATTGGCATGTATTGGTGGAATGATAATAGAAAAATGATTATTCTGAAAGATTAGTGAATTTCAGAAAACACACTTTATATTTGAAGAAAAGTGTTGCTATGCAATTTTTAAGCAAATGGAACTTCTTCCTGTGATTGTAAATGATACCACAAGCCATCTTACAATACAAGGTTATAGAAACAAAGTAGAATTTGAATATTCTTCAGTATGTTAGAACTCAGCTAGCCTTCCCAGACAACAGATATTTCAAGGTTAAAACTACATGAACTCTAGGAAGAAATCCAGAGGATCTTGTGTGTGTTTCTGTATAGTAAGGTACACAATGAAAAGAAGCTGGACAGTGTTATTTGACCTTGGCTTTGTAGAGTTATATGAAAGTTGAGCTAAATATTCTGATGAACCTATTCAGGAAAGATTTGTGATTGAGCTGTGTGGCTGTATGTCTGGCTTTTGTAAAGCATCTTACTTCAGTCCAAGACAAAGTTATCTGAGTGTTATGGGAACTGGGTGATTTGTTCTTTTGAACATGTCAGCTGTATATCATAGTTTAATTCACTAATAAACTTAAATAAGTAATAGTCTAAAGCCTTCAGATAATTTTGAATGACACATTTTTATGTACTATAGATCTGTCTTCCATGTGAATTTTCACTAGTGCATGTTACTGTGCCTGTTGGTCTGGAGAGACCAAAAATACATTAACTGTGGTAATTCTGATTTAATAGTAATTCTGGTTATAATACTTCATGCTTTATGTAGTAGCACTAGTCACTATAAGAATATTTGGGGGCTAGCAAGAAAGCTCAGCAGGTAATGGCACTTCCTGCACAAGCCTGGATGTAAATCCAGTCCCCAGAATCCTTGTCAGGGTAGATGAAGGGTATGAACTAGTTCCACTGAGTTACCCTACGACATCATACACACTGCAGCCCAAAGGTGCGTGAATGTCCTCACACACAGTCACAGACACACACACTAAGAATGTTTTAAGTTTTAAAAGAAAATTCTGTAATATATAGTCTCAAAATAAGTAAGGAAATAGGAAAATTCCTACTTTCAGTTACTAGCAGGGAAAATGTTTAAGCCTCAGTTTTCTTATTGTAAATCTAGGGATATACACCTTATATACCCTTCGAGCTTCTTATTATTAAGAAAACTTTTAATAAAATTACATTACCACGTTAAAAATAATAATTTTAAATTTGCAAGAAGAAAAACATAGAGCTATTCCTGCTTTCTTTTTGTTTCCTGCCTAAAACCTACAAACTGAAAGTATGAGTTTTAGTACTTGTTAATATTATGTGAAGCCCACGGTTGATACGGCCATTCTTAAACATGTTATAAAACCCTTTAAACAGACTTCCTTTTCATGTTTGTCCGTCATATTTATAAAGATACTCTGTTTCAAAGTGTGAATGTATATACCTTCTTAAGTGTCCAATGACAATAATGTCCTGGTCTTTTGAATGCATCCAGCAAGTGTGGTCATGTGCTGATGACAGACACTTCCTTTTAGGGTATGATAGTTGAATTAAAACACACTTGGGAAGAAACATGAAAGACCAAGAAAGCCTTGCATCCTAATACTTGTGCATTAAAATACTAGTTTGAGTCTTACATGAATGGACGTTCCCCCATTAAGCCAGGTATTCTCATGGATGTGATGTTTACTTCAGGGTATGGCCATCTTAGGAAACCTTTGACTAGGGTTTAATTACTATTCCTCTGGGTTTATAATCTTTATCTAGTTTCCTAATCCAGATTCATGTTAATAACTGATGACTTCAGCTTAGTCATTTTAAATCTGTTCTATCACACTAGGCAAGTTACTCTGAAATCTGACCTCATGCTATTCTTTCCTTATAGAGATAAATAAGCTTTGCCATCCCTTGAGCCATACAGTCTTATCAGTTAATAGACATAAGTACACTTAAGAAGAAACACATCGCCGGGCCGTGGTGGCGCACGCCTTTAATCCCAGCACTCGGGAGGCAGAGCTAGGCGGATCTCTGTGAGTTCGAGGCCAGCCTGGGCTACCAAGTGAGATCCAGGAAAGGCGCAAAGCTACACAGAGAAACCTGTCTCGAAAAACCAAAAAAAAAAAAAAAAAGAAGAAGAAACACATCATTTTGTCACTTGTCTTCTATTTACTTTTAATTTTTGTTACATTCATGAATGTGTGTGCGCACACATGCATGGGTACAAACATACCACAAAACATGCTTGTTGGTCAGAGGACAACTTGAAGGAATTGGTTCTCTCTTTCTACAATGTGAGTCCTGGAGATCAAACTCATGTCGTTGGACTTGGTTGCAGCCATCTCACTGGCCTGTTTACTTTTGAAAGACTGCAGACAATACGTAAGTGAATGCTTCAGTAAGTAAAAGAAATCAAATGTCAAGGAATAAAACCATAAGTACAGTTAAGATTTTCATAATAGTGTGAGATTGGACCTTGCAAAATTGAAAATAGTTCCTTTTCTTAGTTGATTACAGAATCTGCAGTAGATTCTTAGAGCAAACACCCCAGTTTAGGTAAACAAGGGACACGGTGTTTGGTTTAGATACCAGCAACGTCAAAAGAGATTTACTGCAGGACACTCTTGTTTATAGCTGTGGGATCTCGTAAGTCCCACTGTAAGTCACCCTGCCTTGTGCACAGGATTACTGTGGGAGGTAATAAATTTAAAATAAGATTGATAATTAATGGGTGATAAAGTTGGCTCCTTGTGTTGTCTCTTTCAAGTTCTTTAATAAAATATATAATCCTCTTCATTAAATTATGTCTAAATCCTTTCTGGGTTTTTTTTAAGTTTCTCCATCTTAGAACTAGTAACAAACTGAACATAGTCCCATAGAGGTACAGGTTTGGACATATCTTTAATCAGCTTTAAGGAGATAAGGTGTCAGAGCCTTCTTGACGTTCTGAGCAGACAATCCCTGCTCTGTGATTCTTGCCAGAAGTGAGAGGAGAGAGAGGCAATCTGAGCCTATAAATCAAGGAAGAATTCCAAAGCCTCTTAAGGAAATACACCTCCAAGGTGCAGAGCACCTCTGAGCACACCAGGCCATTTGAAGTTGCTTCTGACTGTCTCCTAGTACTGCATTAATCAGATGAGGAGCCCCTCACTGAGTTGTGACAGTCTGTAGTATTTAACTACTTACCATCTATCTGACATAGGATGTTAAACTAGCTTCACCTTGGTTTTTATGAGAAACAAAACCCCCCATGGAATGTTTGCTCCCTGCTAACCTAACAGCACACATGGTGAGTTCTCCGAGCAAACTGTTCCTTTCCCTAGCTTTTCACACTCTCCAGGCCCTGCTGAGTCATTTCCCCAACCCCTTAGGGGCCAAAAGTTCCAGAATCCCCTTTCTTCAATAGTTACCTCCTAATTTAGATGTGAATTTTAACTTTATTTTAATGAAAGGTGAAGTGTATTTGTGTTTGATTCATAGATACCCTTCCAGGCCAACAGTCACTCTGTTTCTTCTCACTTAAGGTTCAAAACAGTTTAAAAAGTAATGAAAATGTGGGCCCTTGTATCTAAAAGGGTGAATGTGCCCTGTTAGGCTTTCTGTGGCTGTGATAAAATACATAACCAGATGCAACTTTGGAAGGAAAGGGTTTATTTCATCTTACGCTTTGGCATCACAGTCCATCATCAAAGAAAGTCAGGGCATGAGCTGACATGGGCAGGAAACTGGAGCAGAGGCCATGGGGGAACACTGCTTACTGCCCTGCTCCTCATGGTTTGCTCATTCTGCTTTCGTACAGCACTCAGAACCACCAGCCCCTCAGTGGCACCACCCACATTGAGCTAAGGCCCTCTCACATCTATCATTCATCAAGGAAATGCCCCACAGGCTTGCCCATAGGCCAGTCAGGTGGGGGCATTTTCTCAGTTGAAGTTTCTTCTTCTAAAAGAATTCTACCTTTGTGGTGATATTTGATTTGTGCTGAAATGTGGTGCTATTTTATTTGTGCTTTAATAAATAAAGCTTGCCTGGAGATCTGAGGAAATAGCAAGCCATTTTAAGTTAACAAAGAAGTCGGGCAGTGGCAACACACGTTCTTAATCCTATCACTTAGCAGGCAGGATCTCTGTGTGTTCAAGGCCACACTGGAAACAGAGCCAGGTGTGGTGGCACATGCCTTAAAATTCCAACATTAGTTAACCATGGAGGTCTGGAGGTCTGTATGGACAGACAAGAAGTGTCAGAGCTGAGCAGAAAGAAGTGATGTAGCTGGACAGAGAGAGCAAATCAGATGGCAGAACAGCAAGGCATATATGCGTGGATAAACAGGAAGTCACAGCGTTTGGAAGCTGCAGAGTTGGTGAGGTGAGGTTGGCTAGTGGCTTTCCCTATTTCCCTGATCTCTAAGGCTTTCTCCCCTATATTTGGCTCTGTGTTTTTTATTTAATAAGACCATTTAGAAATTCATCTACATACCTTGTGTAAAGTAGAGATAAAACTAGCTTAACATAGTGTGTGATTGTATCTCAGTTATTTTTTAAGGAGTAAATTAGCAAACAGAAAGTCAGAGCAGGGGCTGCCCTGTGGATCTTTCTAGCCAACTACTTTGTGTGTGTCTTTGTTTTTAATTCTGTCACTAAAAGCCATACTGCCAGTGTGGAGTATGCTTCTAACACATGGGACGAAGTAATGTGTTCAGTAAAAGTCTTTAGCAGATGTCAAGATGTGTATGCCAGTGGTTATATAAAGAATCAAATCTTTTGGTAACATAAGTGAGAGACCCTCTGTGAGTCCATGGTTCTTGGGGACAGCCATGTCATATAAGCAAATCACTGGTTACAGACTTCTTCCTGATATTCCTAGAATGAAAGAATGCTGCTCCTTTGGATATTAAAAGTTGGAAGGTAACTTTTTTTTGATGAGAAGTCTGGAGAGGAAATGAATAAATAAATGTATAAGTGAGCAAAAAAATTGAAGTATCATGACAAATATTGTGACTCTTAGCTGTAAGGCCAGCAGGCAGGAAGCTGAGGAAGGAAGGTCTGGAGTTCCAAACCATTCTAAGCTTCATAATCAGAACCTATTTCAGAAAAATAAGTAAATGAATCAAATTAAGTAACATATTCTTTATAGGACACTAGAATTGTAGAAGAGCATAAATATAAAAAATCATCCATATAATCCTGTTGACCAATACAACCGTGGTTAATATGTAATACTTGTTTTCCCAGATTTTGTCTTAATGACAGAAACATCATACTTTTGCCCTAGTAATGCGATTTTCTTATAATCTGTAACATGCTTTTTTTAAAAAATCTTTTTATTGAAACTGA
>NC_081427.1:47958717-48062145 GCF_949786415.1 Peromyscus eremicus
GGTAAAAGAAGTTATGTAATAAATCTTTACTACCTTTAATTTCTATGAACATAGTCAACCAAATCTTGTCATTATTTCTTGTGGTTGTAAGAGACAGAATTCATTAGTAAACTTATATTTCTAAGAAGAGGCTTATTTACTGTGAAACAGTTGCAAATATTAATTTTGACAGAAAAATTGCTCTTATAAGAATTAAAGATTTTAAATATTACTTTAGGGAGATATGTAGGTAATTTTCAGCTGTAACTGAAATGATTTTTTACAAACTTTAGTTTAGAAAATCTTTTAAATTTTTGGAAGAAAATACCATTTCCATAAGATACATTCTTTCTCTTTTATCCCATCAATGTATCTTAGTAAATAACATTTAATTGTATATTGTATTTTAATTACTTGGAGGTGAATCAAAACAACTAATCCATTTCTGGAGAGATTGTTCAGTGGTTAAGATCACTAGCTGCTCTTCCAAAGGACCTGTGATCAATTTCTAGCACACCCACATGGCTGCTCAAAACTGTCTGTAATTCTAGTTCCAGGGGAATCTGATGCTCTCCATGGGTGTAAGACACACGGTGGTACACAGACATACATGCAGGCAAAATGTTCATACATATAAAAGTAAAAGTAATAATAAACAAAACTTAACCCTACATGCAGGCGTACAAACACAAAGCAGCATCAAGTTCCCTTCATAAGTACTGTGAAACACATCTGCCTTTTTTTTATAGCTGTGTGAGAAAATTATCACAGGTAAGATCAGACTGAGCCACAGTGCAGCACATTTCACTACTAAAATTATCTGTTCTGGAAATAAGCAGATTAGCAAGACCACCCTTAAAACAATCTGCAGGGCCCAGCCGTCTGTCTTGCCCTATCCCCAAATTCATCTGTGTTCTCATTTCTTACTAGTCTACTATAAATAGAAAGCAGTGGGGCACTTTCTTACATCTTTTTTTCTATTAGAAATGATTTATTAGAATCTGTTTTCATTTAATTAAAGATTTCTCTCATAACTAAATAGACATTTCCCCCTTTTTTTATTAAGAAAACAATTTATTCATTTTACATACCAAAGATTCCCCTCTTCCCTCTCCTGACCCTCCAGCCTCCCCCTCCCTACTTACCCCCCATTCCCTCCTACAAGAAGGTAAGGCCATGGGAACATGGGGAGGAACCTTTAGTAGAGGCAGGTCCAAGCCCCTCCCCCTGCCTCAAGGCTGTTCAAGGTATCCCATCATAGAAGTGGGCTGTAAAGAGCCTGCTTATGCACCAAGGATGGATTCTGATCCTACTACCAGGGGCCCCCTTAAGCAGATCATGCTACACAACTGTCTCGATATGCAGAGGGCCTAGTCTAGTCCCATGCAGGCTCTACAGCTGTTGGTCTAAAGTTCATGAGTTCCCACTGGTTTGGTTTGGTTGTCTCTGTAGTTTTCCCCATCATAATCTTGATGCCCTTGCTCATAGAATCCCTCTTCTCTCTCTTTGACTGAATTCCTGGAGCTCGGCCTGGTGTTTGGCTGTGGATCTCTGGCATTTTCTTACCTCTATTGAGTATATTGAGCATATCATTAAAAACACAAATTAAATTGGAGTAAATGACCAATAAACACAATTAAGCACTAAGAACCTCCATAATGCACTCAAGTAATCAAGCCCAAAGGTAGTTACAGCTGAAAAATGTAACTTCTGTGACACCGAAGAATCTGTGGGTCCTTCTAGAACATTCTAAGGGGTGGGGAGTATTTACAGCTATATTAGGTTGCAGTCTGTGATTTACCTATTTAACCGCAAGGTCCCAAGCATTCATATTCTTAGTTTTCATTACAAAATCCAGTCAGTTATATTAAAGTCAAAATGCTTTTACTTGTGACTAGAGAGTTAAAAGTCTCGTTTTTATAGTTTCCCTCTTCGGAAGCCAAAAGCTGTAGTCAAGATAAGATTACAGTCCAGGACTGTGTTGGATGCCAGTTGCTTTAGTGATGGGGGATAGGTGGTAGTCTAGAATTCTGCGCGGTTTCAGTGTGCCTCTTGAGACCTGTTGACCTAGAGCTTTCCTGAGAATGGATGTAGTTACAGGGGGGATAAGTACAAGAAGTACTAAAGACTACACTCAAACCCCCAAAGAGAGAGCGTGGAGATAACCATAGTTGTTGTTTGATCTGGAATAATTTAAGTAATGATGGAAAGTCCCACAGTTTTATCCAACTTTTCCTTAACATTTTTTTTGTTTGTTTGTTTTTTCGAGACAGGGTTTCTCTGTGTAGCTTTGCGCCTCTCCTGGAACTCACTTGGTAGCCCAGGCTGGCCTCGAACTCACAGAGATCCGCCTGGCTCTGCCTCCCGAGTGCTGGGATTAAAGATGTGCGCCACCACCGCCCGGCTTCCTTAACATTTTTTAATGTTACTCACTCACTTTTTAGATGCTTACCATTAATACCATCAGTTACGTTATACAACACTTTGGTGAAAGTAGGTATGAACATACTATTAGGAAGGATGACTGAGTTTTACAATATTCAGATATTATCAGGGCAATGTGTTCAGTTATAGCTGTACTACATGCCTGTATTTTCATTATCATAACTAGGAAATATATAAAGATATAGTTGGATAAATATGGAGGGGATAAAGTGATTTATTAAAGTTACCTTTACTTTTCCCTGTAATTTAAAATGAAAAATGCAGAGAAAGAGTGAAACTGAACTATTTCCATATCTAAAAGCATACCTACTCAGGGATCCTTATCACAGTCAGACTCTGGGTAGCTTTAGACTCTGCTCAAAGTAACATGTGTTTCCCTTGATCAGAATAAATAGTTTTCATAATGACAGGAGTAGAGAGAATGTACAGATTAGCCCCACTCAAGCACGAGTGATAATATACCTTGAATGCTGATCAAAATCATTAACAGAGTAAACTTTTCTTACTTTTAAGTATGAAAGTATGTATACTTTAAAGAAAAAACATCGGGGGAAAGAACTTCTGTGATCTTGGAGTGAGTAAATAATTCATAGATAGCTCACAAAAGGGAGAGAGAGTAGAAAAACACATTACACACAATACCAAAGTGGTTATATTTTATACCCCAAATGAATTTCACTGTATATAAAGTATCCCTCAATATAGCTCCTTTAGAACTGTTGTCATTACTGGCTTCCAAGATGAAGTTAGTACTATTCTATAAATTATTTGAAGGCTTTTATTCTAGCCAGCACAGCTGTAGAATTTTCATACTTTATTATATGCCTAAATTTATCTGTCGCTGGCTTTTAAATTTTGATTTAGAAGGCTTCCTTGTTGCACAGTTTAAAGACTATATTTACTGAAGCTGGGCGCAGTAGCAAGCCTCTGTAATTGCAGCCCTTGGAGAGGCTGAAGCAGGAGGATCTTAACATTTGAGGGCAGCCTGGGCTGCAGGGTAAGACCTTCCTTATTTCAATGTTTTTAAAGTCTACTTTGTAAACACTCCTTAAAAGTGAAATCAAGAGACTAACCCTTACTAACAGAGGTCATTCATAAAGGAATGCATGTTAGAATCATTAAAATAAGCGTGGTTGAATATTAACTTAACTTAGCAGTGGCAATGGTAGCTCAACACATCTATCAATATTCCCTTTTATTTTAAAGTTCTTGCCACAAAAAAAAAAAAAAAAAAAAAAAAAAAAGGCTTTCAGTCTCTTGTACCTGAAGATCTTAGGAGACTTTTCTTTTTAACACTAGCTAGTTCTGAGGATATTTGTTAGCATTAGAATTTTACAAAACAGCAGAATATGAATATAACTGACTCCCTAACATGACAGATCCAGAGCCATGATAGTTATGCTGCAGCCTGGGGATCAGACTGACCCACGGCCTATTCATTTTCCCCCTCTAAGGTTTCATTTTTACTTACTTCGTTAGTTATCAACATGTATCACTTGCCAAGCTCTGCTCTAAGTGATGGGAAAAGATGACTTTCCCTCAAGGATTTTAATGTCCCTTAGTAGGAAAAGAAGAGTAAACAATAAATTACCATAAAGTCTGATAAGTGCTAAGAGTCAGTCTAGAAGCTCAGAGGAACCTCCAGACCAGAATCAACCAGAAGGGTGCCGGGACCAAGTGCCAGCCCGGCTGAGACCTACAGAATGAGCAGGAATTAGGCTGGAAATGTAATTGGGGAATGAAGAGATGGAATGTTCTTAGTATTCCTTAAAGAAAAAAACAACAAAAGGTAGGGAGTCGGAAGTAGGGTGAATTTCAAGAGGAATGGACAGTGAAGGAAAACACTTTGAGGTGGACAGGGCAAAGAAGTGAGAGATGGATCTAGGAAGGAGTGCATCAGGGCCAGGATGTGTGTAGCTCATCGGTAGAGCATGTGCTGAGCAGGTATAAAGCCCCATAGTTGAGCCCCAGCACCATGGGGGGTTGGGGGGATAGCGTGCGTGTGTGTGTGTGTGTGTGTGTGTGTGTGTGTGTGTGTGTGTGTGTGTGTGTATGTGAAAGCCTTGACTGCCTCATATAAGGATCTTAAAGGCATCAAGGTGCTAGATCCCAGGATGGTGCAAGTGCAGCTGTGAGGGGACAATAAGAAGACTGAGCTGAGGGGGTGGGGAAAAAAAAAAAAGAAGACTGAGAATCGAAACTGTAATTCAAGGGGGAAATGTGAAAGTAATCTTTGAAAATCGATTATGAAAATCATTTTATGTATGGCACATCTAGGGATCCTCTCCTCACATGCGATTACTAAGCATGTGTTTTTCTGACACTATTACTATATGGTGTTTGTTTGTTTCATTTGTTCATTGTGGTGCTGGAGTGTGTAGATTGGTTGTCCAAATTCTGACTTAGTAAAACTTATATTTTTTTCTCCTTCTGCTGTCTTGACTTAATTTGCAGGTGTATTTATTTTCTATTTTCCATCAAGCTGAAGCTCGCTTTTGTTATTTTAACTGTGGGAGGAGCAAAGTTGGTGAATAATTGAAACATCAACCAATATTTGGAAATGCATATCATAAGGAAAGAAACAATGTAAAGTAGTACTGTTGAATTTTAGAAAAATCTAAATTATTTTTCAAGTGAGATAAATTATTTTACAGTCAGCCTTAAGTGAGTATATAAAAGAAAAACAAAGTAGTATAGTATAGGAAAAACTGCAAAATCTAGCAAATTTAATGCAGGTCACTTTGTAGCTGAAAAAAATAATGGATTTTGGGGGATCACGTTGGATTGTTGTTTTTTTGTTTTTTTCTTTTTGGTTTTGTTTTAATTAATGAGGAAAAACAAGACCTAATTGAGCCGCACTGAGTATATGCTCCTGTTCTGCAGAGGAAGAGGCTGCCCCAGATGGCGCTGTTGCGGAATATAGGCGAGAAAAGCAAAAGTACGAAGCTCTGAGGAAGCAGCAGCCGAAGAAGGGAACTTCCCGGGAAGATCAGGTAACTTCAGAACCAAAGTCCATGTGTAGTTCAATGCTTATCTTTACTCTCTTCCAGTGATGCTGTAATATGATTATGTGTCCAGGAAAGCACTGAAGGAGAAAATGTACGGGTGGAATGCAATGACCTTGACCACTCATAGGGATCCAAATGTTAAAGTTCTTCTCAGATACTTATGTGAAAAATCCTTGAAACGCTGAAATTTCAACTGGTCTGCTCATGTCAAATACAGGAGCTTCATAAAGCCCCGTGTTTTCAGAAATGCAGTGAGTCTGCCTCATGCAGTCCATGGAGCAGCAATGGCTCCAGACAGCGTGAGGACTTCCTCTAGCCCAGTGTGCCCCGTGCTGGACATGAAATAGCACACTGCCTAAGATTACAGGGTTCGGTCCGTAAATTGATTTCCACTGATTTCCCTATTTGTTGCAAGAAAATTTCCCAATGTTTTTAAAGTAGTAATGTGAAAAAGTTAGGAGCTGAGAAGAGATAGAATAAGCTGGCCACCTGGCCAGGTGGTATGGCACTTGATAAAACAAATCTTCCCATTGCCCTTTACACTGAAAAGGTTTGAGGCTGGAGGTGGAGTTGCCTCAGCGGTTAAGAGCACTTGCTGCTCTTACAGAGGAGCAGGATTTAGTTTCTGGAACCTGCATGATGACTCAGCCATTCGTAACTCCAGTTGTCTGTAACTCCAGTTCCAAGGGATCCAGCGCCCTCTGCTGGCCTCCTTTGGCACTAGGCATGCACATAGTGCACATACATACATGCATGGCAAATACTCATACACATGAAATTTTAAAATCTTAAGTGGGGTATCTAAAATAGGTTTCTAGTGTTACCTTGCATATATGAGCATATACTATTTTAGAGATATAAATAAAACAAGCAAAATAAAAGCATATTAAAATTCAAAACCTATTTAGTTAAGTTAATCTAATCAGAAATTGTGTTATAAATGACATTTAACTACTGGTAATAAAGGATCATGATCCTGATAGTTAACATGGAAATAATCATAGAGAGAGTTCAACAAGAAATCTGGTGTTGGAGATTTTAATTAGAGAGTACTAACATATGCAGTTTTCAAAAGAAATGATACACCGAATGAAATTAAGAAAAAAACGCATTATTAACTTGTTCTCATGGAGTCATAAAGTTTCTGTATAGCCACTACATTTGTCATAGTTCCCCACCCCACCCCAGCCTTAAAGCAAATAATTGTTAAGAACCTAATCTCTACTTTTAGTGTATCTCCACAAGTAGGTAGCTAGCTCTCTGACTTCTCTGAACTATCCAGGAAAAGATTGAGTGAGTAATACCAACAAAAGGCTGTGAGCGTTGTTGCAAGGAACTGTATCAGTAGTGACAGCAGGTTCTGCACGTGACCAGAGAGCTTGGAAGGTCTCTCTGAGAAAAGGATCTTTCCGAGTTTACATCAGCCCGGAGATACCCAGGAGAAGTAGAAGCAGTACGTGGTAAGGCAGAAGGATCAGTGTGTGAGGAGTCTGTATGAAAACTCTTCACCCTCGTTCAAAGAGGAAGGATGCTAAGTATGGCTAACCCAACTAGAAGACAAAACTGAGAGAGGAAAAGTCATCAGGAGTGTTCTCGTTGGAATCCTGTTAAGGATTTAGATTTAGTCTGTGCAGTAAGGAAGCATCGCTAGCAGGAAGTAACATATTGTCTGTACTCTGGGACCATCTATCCCAGTCTCAAAACAGTCAAGAGCAGCCTGGAAGCAGAGCTGTCACCGAGAAGACTTGTTATAGATATTCCTTTAATGAAGGCCAGCATACTGAGTCATTGCCCAGCAAGCCAACCAGAAATGCCTCCATTGTGGGTGCTATCATCACCTACACTGTGCTCCAGAAATGCAGTGTCATATCTTCTGACCTGCATCTGTTACTTTAGGCTGTACCTAGACAAAATCTGATGATCTTAAATGAAGAAGCTCAGAATGAGCAAGGAGATCTTTGTTTGTTTTTAATCGTTTTAAGAAAGTGTCAGTAGCATGATAACTGGCCCTAAAAATGAACCACCTTTCCACTCTAACTCAGGGGGAAAGATCCACATCTAGCATAATTTTACATTTTTGTTCCACCAAGAAATTCTTGTTCCTTGTTTTTATTGTTCTTTATTTCCTCAAAACATATATTTGCAGGCTGGAGAGATGACCCAGCCAGTTAAGAGCAAATACCGCTCTTGCAGAAGGCCTGAGTTCAGAGTCCATGTTGGGTGACTCAGAACTGCCTGTGATGCCAGCTTCGAGGAGACCCAATGCCTCTGGCCTCTATGTGCACCCACACACAGATGACGTACACTGTGTGTGTACACAGATACACACATAATTAAAAAGAAAAATAAGTCTTTGAAATGATTATGTATTTCCTGTTATACAAGAGATCACCTTAAAAATTCATACAGCCTACTTTTACGATTCAGATTAGTTAGATATGGAGATGCATATACAGAGATATTCATGCTTAAAACATAAACAAGCATGTATGCACACAGTCGTGAGTGACATTTACCAAAACTGTTAACACTGGCTATTCTGAGTGATGAAGCAGTAGCTATTTCTGTTTTGTTTCTGTTTTTCAAAAATCTCTGCAGTAATCTTTTTTCTTACTATAAATTAAACACAATAAAAGTTATAGTCAATACAGTGTTTTGTGTTTTTACTGAGTCGAATTTAAATTAAAAACAAGGAATGTTAACATTATTTGAAGATCTTAATTCTAGAATATTTACTCTAAAAGCAGATAAAAATGCCCAAGTCCTAACACAGGCGGCCTTCAGGTTGCCTGGGATGATATTTTGTTGAAATGTACACATTTTACCAATTTCTCTCATCATCGCAACCATGGTAATGTGTATATTTTCCATTCTTGCCCATGTGGGAATTGAGTATTTTATAAAGTAATATACTTTTCGCTACCTTTTTTAGCAATAGCTGCCATGTTTCTTGCAAGTATTTTGATACCTTTATTGAACTAGACTGTAACACCACTTCATTGTTTCTTGAACTATAATCTTAATGATCTCAAGATTGAGTATGGAGCCAAGTGCCTCTCCTGTCTCCGATTCCCGTCACTCATAAGCTGCGCACTAGCTTCACACATCCCTTGAAGAATGAGGAATTTAGAATTGAATTAAAATACCAAACTTGTTATTAGGCCCTTGATTTTTCAGGCAGGTTAGGCTCCATCTCTCGTCCTCATAAAGAAGAACTCTTTAAAACCTAGAGTGGAAAACTTTCATTACTAGCCCATATTTTCTGCTCATATCCTAGAAGACTGTTAACTACAGCCAGGAGATGTGATTAGAAAAGTATAGCCATTTGTTGCTTCTTGTCCACAAAGGCTAAGAGAAAACTAAGAATCTAAAGTTATGTTCTTTTTCTTAAAAAAAAAAAAATGCCTATTGAGAAATACTCTTTCTCTAAATAGCATTCATATTCCGTGTAGATGAATATTACTACACAAGCCATTTTCTGGCACCTGATTATTTTTTTTTTAAGTGTGTTCCCAGGTTGGAGTTGCTGAATTAGAGGGAATGCTCACTTTAGTTTCTAAGACATGTCAAGAGTTTTCTTAAAATGTTATTTCACTTTACCCATAGTCCACCAATTGACGGGTTCATTCATTCTACCTCCCTAGTGTGGATGTTTTCACATCTTATATTTGATTCAGCATATGCTGGTGTCTTGCTCTTCTGTTGGGAAAGCGCTAAAAACTTGTCAATGAGCATGTAGTTTCCAGAGTTAGAATGTCTCCTGTGTGAGTACATTTAAGTCCTGGGATAGAAAAGACTGAAATGTCTCTAAGGGAAGATACCAGTGCAGATCCAAGCAAGACAGTGTTGGGTTACTAAGGCCGCCGCTATAGCCGGAAAGCAGTTTTATACATTTTTTTTAAAAGGCCAACATTTACCTGTGTCTGACATCCCAGTAGGCTATTTTCACCAGCATAGCATCTCTTGTCATTTCAGACCCTGGCACTGCTCAGCCAGTTTAAATCTAAGCTCAGCCAAGCAATTACTGAAACGCCTGAGAACAGTGTTCCGGAAGCAGAGGTGGAAGATGATGAAGGATGGTAAGGACTTGGGTTTCTTTGTATTCACCCTGCACAAGTGGCTCAGAATGAAGACACTGGGACGTTTCAAACTGTACCCTCAGCACTGTAGGCCTCCTCACCCTTTTACTTCCTGTCAGTTGCAAAGTGAAATAGATGAACTCACCAATCATTCACTTAATGTCAGTATTATGTGAGCCAGGAAAAAAGTGTCTAAGAAAGATTTGATGCCCTGAGTCATTTTAAAATTATAAAGAAGATAAGATTTATGTTAGACAGCCAGGAAACAAACTTAAAAGATAGTAAATCAATATATTCTTATACTTTCCCACAAACATTTTAGAATTGTCATCTATTTTAGTACTATACTCCCTCCAACTTCCTGTTCAAGTTAATCTACAGGATCCTAGGAACATGTGCATGATTAATTTTATCTTTAGATACTTTTCAGCTCTTAAAGAAAAGACATGTATATGCTCTGTGCTTAGAACTCGATCTTATTCTGGGGAAGAAGGTATAAGCAAAGACCAAAAGCAGTCAGACCGCATCTTCCCTTATCACACCCCTGTCCTCAAGTTGACTTCACATGCAGTATATTAGACCTCCCCGCACCTAACTGCCTGCACCTCCCACAAGACTCTGGCTCAGGCACATTTGAAACAAGCCAACCAGTATAGTACCCCCCACACGCATGACTCACCCTCTGGAGCCTCTGCACCATCACGTGTGCCATTACCCCAACCTAGAATCATGGCCCCATGTGCCCTGCCAACAGTATCTCCCCTATTTCAAAACTGTTCAACACTCCCATCCTCCAGGAAAGCAGTCAGCAAGATTTGTGGAGCACTCACAAATCTAGTGGGTGGAGGAAAGAGGCTGGACACACGTTTAAAAAGACATAAAAACACTTATTAAGAAAACATTTAAACAAGTAAAACTCTGCAACTGAATGTAACTTTAGCCAATAGGGCTCCATGAGAATGGCTTGGATGGAATGAAGCCTACCTACTCCAGGGCCCTGAAAAATATCTGTACAGTTCTCCATTAATTTATAGTTTCCGTAGGATCTGGGTTATGATGCTAAGCTTTATAAAATCCTTGATCTCTTGTAGCCAGTTTTCAGTACTTATATAGTGTTTATACCCAAATTCAAAGTTGCTTGAAGGCAGAAGCTGGCTACTCCTGTACTTCTGTGCCAAAGGCTCCATGAGTGTTGATGACCCATAGAGACAAGTGCGTAGAAGAACATTCCGTTTTTATGTAACTCCACAGGGTTAGTTTTATTTTGAATTCTTTCTGTGTCTCAAAATATCTTTCAAATATTTATTTGGGGGTCAGCTAACACACACACACACACACACACACACACACACACACACACACACACACACACTTTGCCAAGTCCTCTTCCCCTTATTTTTGAATCTATGCATTTTTTAAGGAAATATGACCCATGTGTTTCTGATTCATTTACACTTAACTCATCAAGATGGACATTTTGGAAGAGCAGCTTGATGCCCATTAAGTTTTTCTAACCTTTGTATAAGCCATCTAAGCACTTTTTATTAAACAGGAAAATCACCATCAAATTCAAACCCCAGAAATTTCATTCAAAACTCATAACCCACAGGATTCAGATTTACCTTCAACTTGGTAAGATCAGTTAGCTTCCTAAGGTTCTTCCTAGGCCTTTGGTTCAGTATTTCCTCGTCCTGAATTCCTCTTTATCTTCAGATACCAATTATGTGTTTCCAAAGGGTCACTCTTATTTTTTAAAGGATTTGACCATATAATCAATGTTCCATCTAATCTCCTCATTAGAAAGTTAAATAAGAAAATTCCCTTAAATGGGGGTGGGGGAGGGGGTCAGCGGTCTGGGATGTTGGCTGGTTCTCCATCTGAAGGAAAAAAGTGTGGTAAAGGAAAGAAGAAAAAATAGTGGTGAAGGAAGGGAGATAAGTTCAAGTGGGCGTCAGCCAGTCTCAGGGATTCATTTTTTCCTTCCAGTGGTTGTCTTCTAAGCAGAAAATCAAATCTGTATGTCATGTACCTCCAGGATATTTTTGGTATTTGCTTAATGTAGCATCTTAACAAGAATATCTCTAGTGATGACAGCACTATGCAGAACCCTCTAGAACACACTATGTCCTTATGTAAGGCCTTTGCATTGCGCTGCAGATCATGGAATTCTGTAGCTTTATAAGAGCTGCATCGCTTCTGTTCACAGAGCGGCCAACTCAGCTTCACTGGGTCTCTGATGATTTAGCTTCTCCCTCATAAACGTGAATTCTACCCGGGAAAGGGGGTCTCGTATTCAAAATGAGTTATAGCAAATGTTAGGAGTGCATGGCATGTGCATGTGTGTTATGCATAAATTACATGGTTCCCAGACTGTTTTGTAGGTCATGGTTGCCGCTTTCTTGAGACGTGAAAGTCAGCCAGTATGCTGTATGGCTCTGTCAGGGTCTGGTATCTGAGGTAAAATGATTGCTTCTAAGACATTTGTGTGTGTCCACATGAGTGGCCACACATTGGGGGATCATTTTCAGTTTCTGTCAAGACAGAAACCATTACCAATTTGTTATGTTTTCTTTTCCTTGGCAAACCATTCTCTGCACATTTTTGGCTGAGCTGCTGTGTTGGCATGGTATACAGCAGGCATTTGGGTACCATTCAGCAGCAGCATTCTATTTTTCATTAAAAAAAAAAAAGCAGGAGGGGGAAAGAAAGAAAAGAAATAGGATTCTATTGTAAACAGTGTGTATGGTGTTTGATAATTATTACCAGATTTCACTGTCTAGCAAGGCACTTAAAATGTGTTATTGGTAGACGAAGCTGAAGTGCGTGATAGAAACTTCTCACTCAAAATTACTACAATTATTCCTTTGGTCAGACAGCCACTGGTTTCGGTGGCAGTGGTGGCACCAGATTCAGGGTTAGCAGGTGGAGTGGTCTCTGTGGCACTGTATTTCTTAGTCCCACACATCAGAGTCATGCTGCTGTAGGACCTGCTTCAAGCATGGATTTCATAAATGATTTAGACACATGGCGGGAGGCATCAGCCAGAGGACTCATATGACCGTGCGGATGAAGTCAATATGCCAGTTTGAGTTTGCTTAGATAAAGCTTGATTAGCTCCAAACAAGGGTAGAGAGAAGCTAGCTGTGGCTAAAAAGGCAGTGCAGAGACATTTGGGTTGTGTTTTTTTGTTTTTTTTTTAAGCCACCTGCTTCTTCCACAAAAATATTAAATCTGTGAGAGCTGACTGAAACCCTGGAGGTATTCACTGTGTACTTTCAGGTTCCCTTGAAAATGTTTTCCCAGGTTGCTAAGATTGTCTTAAAACTGTACATCAAAGACACATGATAAAGTGATAACTAATATGGTGGTCCACTGCCGCCTTCTTTCTCTTCATCTCTTTGCTATAACACGTTCCTCTTTAGTATATACAGCCTTCCATATCATAAGAATTCAAATATCCTAACATTGCATGATTATGTCAAATCAGTACTTTAATGATTATTACAGAAGTAAGAATATTTACTATAGAAAAGTAAGTGATATGCCCTTCAAAGACGTAAATAAAGAGCATCTAAATCTCAAACTCAAAGATAAATACTATATATACTAATTTATATGACAGTCTGTGGAATGTATAAAAATGTATTTACATTGTGTGTGTGTGTGTGTGTGTGTGTGTGTATATATATAAATTTAGCCTCTTCCAGACATACTTGTACACGCATGGTTTTTTGTTTGTTTTGTTTTGTTTTGTGTTTCAAGACAGGGTTTTTCTCTGTAGTTTTGGTGCCTATCCTGGATCTCACTTTGTAGACGAGGTTGGCCTTGAACTCACAGAGATCCGCCTGCCTCTGCCTCCCAAGTGCTGGGATTAAAGGTGAGCACCACTGCTGCCCAGCTGTACATGCCTGTTTTAAACAAAAATGTCTGATTTTCTATCTCATTTTTTCCCTTCAGAAATATATAGGGACTACTTCTGCTTGCATAATTTTTATATAATTTTAATATTTTATCTTGTATGATATTCCATCATGTGGTTAAGAACAGGCTTACTTGACCATGTTACTGTATATTCAGGCTCTTTTCCAGTTTTCAGTTTTTGGTATTATTAACAATACTACAAGAAATTTCCTTTTATCTATTTCATTGCCCATTTTTTCAGTTGCTAAGACTGGAATTGCTTAGTCAGTGAGGGTACATGTTAGGCCTCTGCTAAATATTTTCATTGTGTCCCTCCCCAAATGTCATTCCAATTTATACTCACAAGTAAACATCACTTCAGATTTGCCTTTAGGGTAGTTAACATCTCAAGAATTAATTAAGCTTCTTTGCTGGCCTTGGTGAAAGAGAGTAGCATTTTAAAAGAAATGCTTCACTTTTATAAAAAGGAAAATACTCATATGGTCTGGTTTGCTTCTGTTTTTAATAAAACTGTATAATCTTTAGCATAGCTGCTCTTCTCAGGAGCCTCATCCCTACGTATTCTTAATGTAGACTCTGAAAAACTGTCCTTCTAGAATAGCCCTGCATGTTAGGACTTTAGAGTCTGCATTTCTTTCCTCTCTACTTTATTGCCACACCATGGCTTGCGTTAAAAAATCAGTTTTATCCATCAGTTGTAGTTTGTTTCTGCTAGAGATTGGAGTTTTGTGAGCCAAGACTTGACTTGAAGAAATGTTAAAGCCTTCCTCTGGAGTTATTAGAACAGAAGTAATGAATACCACTTGTCTGAGTATCCAAAACAGTGACTTTTTTAAAAAGGCACATGTTTTTGAAAAATGATTTTTGACTTTTAGACCCACCTGGTCAGATCGTATCGTACAATTTCATTTTTGAACATAACTTCATCTTGTTGCTTGTCCTGGTAAAGCTTTAAGTGTATTTTATATTCAGTGCATACTGTTATTTGTAGATAGTTCAGCCATGTAGAGAACGAAGGTTATAGTGACAATAATAAATCAATGTTTTAATAGTGGTCGTCACTTTATACGGGCCCGAGTAACAATTTGGTACACACTGAGAGTAATGAGAACCCACGTTAGCCATGTAGGGTCTCTCTTTAATCTAGCTTGGCAATGGGTCTCTACATTTTGATCTCAGGACCCTTGAGATTTTTAAAAATTATTGACAAGCCTGAAAACTTTGTTTATATGGTTTTTATTACTACCAGTGTTTTGCCTTATTAGAAATTAAAACTAAGAAGGCTTAAAATCTTTTAAATACTTACTTAAAACCATTATGTTAACATAAATAGCAGTTTTTTATTAAAATACAATTACACCATTCCTGCCCTTTCTTTCCTCCCCCCATCCCCTCCCATGTCTCCTCACTCTCACTCCCCTCTGACTCATGGCCTTTTTTCTTTATTGTTATTATTACATGTATATGTGCATTAATATATAAAACAACCGACTGAGTACATTGAGTGTTGTTTGTATCTAATTTCGGGGCTGACAACTTGGTATTGGATAACCAGTTAGGGCTCACCTTTGGGAAAGACTAATTCTCCTTCTCTCAGCATTCCTTAGTTGCCTGTAGTTTTTTTGTCTAGAGGTGCCCCCACCCCATGAGGTTTCCCCCTTCCCCGTTAGCATGTCTATTGTTTAGGGAGCCATATTGTTGAGGAATCATGGGTGAAGTTTCTCTGTCATTTCTAGGAGACACAATATCATTGCAGATTCTCTGGTCCTCTGGTTCTTATAGCCTTTCTAGCTCCTCTTTCACAGTGTTCCCTGAACCTTATGTGCAGGAGTTAAATTGTAAATGTATCCACTGGGACTGGGCCCTGTGATCAGTTGCTCTCTGCGTCTAACCAGTTGTGTGTGTGTGTGTGTGTGTGTGTGTGTGTGTGTGTGTGTGTGTGTTTCTATTGCAAAGGGAAGCTTCTTTGATGAGGAGTGTGAGCTATACTTACCTATCTGTATAAGGATAAGTATATAGAATGCAGTTAGGAATCATGGTAGTTTAGTAAAGTGGTGAAGATTCCCCTTTAAGATCCATGAAGTTGTTGGCCATGGACAATTGGCTAGGTTTCCAGTACCAAGCATGATTTCCCTCCTGTTGAAGATGCCATAAGTCCAATTAGGAAGCTGTTGGTGACGGCCAAGATACAAATGTCACTGTTGTCCCCTTAGGGGTATTTTTCTATCCTGGTCATTGTTGTAGTTCTAATTATAACTGCAAAACAGAAAATTTTCATGAAGAGTGGCATTGCCTTACTCTTCAAATCTCTAAAGTCTAGCATGTTAGGAGCAGGTATGTGTACTCTGTAATGTTGTGATCTTTCACATCATGTACTCTCTGAGAAATCTCAGCAAGTAAAGAAAGGTACTTGCCACCAAGCCTGATAACCCGAGTTTGGTCATATGGACCCACATGGTAAGAGAACCAACTCCTGTATGATGTCCCCTGACCTCCACATGCACGTGACAAGTAACATACATGGACACAGACACACAAATAAATGAATGTAATTTTAAGATGTCACTATATCCTCATGAAAGAATGAGAATAAAAATGGCAAATAAATGTAGCAGGCTTTCCTGAACCGCCAGCCCCCAAATCATGACACAGAGACTTACTAGTAATTATGAATGCTCAGCCTTAGCTTAGGCTTGTTTCTAGCTAGCTTTTTTTAAACCTAAATTAACCCATTTCTGTTCATCTATGTGCTGCCTGAGGCTCGTTTACTTCATCTAAGTACTGTCCATCCTGCTCTCCTGCTTCCTCCCTGGCTGGCTGACTGACTCCCCTTTTCTCTCTGCCCACCAGTTCCGCCAATCCCGCCTCTGCCTAGCTATTGGCTCTTCAGCCTTTTATTAGATCAATCAAGTGCCTTAGGCAAAGTAAAACAGCATCACACCTTTACATAGTTAAACAAATGAAGCATAAACAAATGCAACACATCTTTACATAGTTAAACAAATATTCTATTCCACAACAAATAAATGCAGTGTTCATACGGTGTTCATACATGACTTTGACCCTGTAGACACAGTATTCCCATACCATACTTGGAAGACTGCTGGACTCAGACTCTCTTGTATATAAATAAAAGGCCAGCCTTAATATTATACTTCCCAGGGGCCCAGAAGAGAAACTACAAATGGTGAGAATTATTTTTGGGAAAAAAAAAATCTAAGTACACCAAGCTTTTTGTCCATCTACTTTTTTCCTCTGGGATAAAATCCTGTCTACACAGCTTCAGTTCTGTTCTCGTGCCTAGCTCCTCTCTTGCCTGATTTCCCTCTACATTTATCTGCTGTCCTCTAAGTTCTATCTTAATTCTCTCATCTTAGTTCTGCCCCATCTAGGTTCTCATCCATCTAGTTCTTTCCCATCTTAGCTCCTCTCCTATCTCCTTCTTGCTCATCTTGTTCTTCCCCATCTGGCTCTTCCTCATCTTCCATCTCATTCCTCTAGTACTCTCTTCTAGCCCTTCAATCTACTTCTTCCCCATCTCAGCACGTTCCTCTCCAGTTCTTACCCATCTAGTTCTTCCATTCTCTTTTCACTCCTCCATCTCATCTCTGAAAATAAAACTGTCTTTTTATCCCTGTAACCCTTATCTCTCCAAGCTATCTCTGCTCCCACCATTTCTGATGAGTTCTCGGTCACCAGGCAGCTTGGCTAGGCAACTTCCACCACAGCTGGATGTACCTGTAAGTTGGAACCCTTAGTTCTGAGTTAATTGTTAAGGGTGGAACTAAAACTAGAGATAAGACTTTGGAAAGGAGAAAGTTAAGCTTAATTAGCACATCTGGTAGTCCAGACACTTAAGTCTGTTTTTAGAGAGTACAGAGGTATCTCTGATTAGGTACTTTTCTCCATCTGGGGATGGACCTGGCCAGATGCTGCCAATGATGATAATTACAGGGAGGCTTGAACTGGGCTTGGCTATGCATAGCTGTCATCACAGAAGGTTATCTAAATATTCCATTAGTAGAGGGGAAATGGTGCTCCATAAATGATGGAAAAGCTACAATAGCACACGAGAAATTCATAGTAGGAAACAGCTGATAATCAAAAGCCAATATCACCAAGACTCCTTGACCTCAGCTTGACCTCTGGAAGGCCCTTGGCTTCTTCCAGGTATTAGCTTGTCACAATCAGCTGAAATCCTGCTTCATATATTTTTGTGGCTTGCAGCAAGACTCTCTAATTCTGAGGTCATGTTGGTCCATATTTATCAGAGGTTAGGACCAAACATGTTGGTCCTCAAAGCTTTGTTCCCTGAGTATCATTTGGATTTCAGGGAGTCCTGTCTTGGTACTTTCTGAATTAAATGTGTTGGATATTGAAAATACTGTGCAGTGTTTATAGTTTTGAATCATTTCTCCTATTACTTATTTGTGCCTAACCTCTCAAAATAGATCATCACCTTAGTCACGTCTTATTGATTCTAAGATACATAAATGAGGCAAAGTAAGTCAAAATGGCATTGTGATCTTATATAGATTTAATAAAACGTAATTTGTGATTTATCTGATGCCTGGCCTATAGTAGGCTTTCAGATACTTTTGCTGACTTCATGCAGATCTTTCCTAAGGAAAGGAGTGTTTCAGTGTATGCCACATTGTTCCCACTGGACCTGGGGGTTGAGGTGCAGCAAGCACAAGCATGTGTGCAGAGATGTACCAACTCCTGTTCGATACCGTTCAGCTGTTTCACTTGCCGTTCTGAAAGGGAGCTGTCATTCTTAGTATGTTCTGTGCTTTCCTCTGGCCTTTGCCCATTTTCTTTTATGTTGTTTGTGGCTCCTGAGATTTCAGAGTTCTTGATCATATTTGCTACTTTTCTCTCATGCTTTTAATTTTTTAATTTTTATTATTATTTTTCATTAACAGTGTCTCACTCACTGTTCATGCAATGTCTAACTGACTTCTTTTTCTTTTATGGATTATGCTTTGAGTGATCGTATTTAAGACCTCTTTCACATAGAATTGTCCTCTAAGTTTTCAATAACTGTTTCACTCATTTACATTTAGGTCTATTACCCATTTTTTGTAAGAGACTGTCTGAGGTATGAGGTTCAGGCCAAGTTTTATTTTCTTCATTTCCGAGTCTGGATGTTACAATGTAATTGTTTCAAAAACTGCCTTTCTCTCTTGAATGCCTTTCAGCCCTTGGTTCTCTGTGTTTGTTCCGGCTCTCCTGTTTGTCGGTTCATCTGTGTGCTTACCCTAACATCTGTGTGCTTACCCTAACATCTGTGTGCTTACCCTAACATCCATGTGCTTACCCTAACATCTGTGTGCTTACCCTAACATCTGTGTGCTTACCCTAACATCATCTGTGTGCTTACCCTAACATCATCTGTGTGCTTACCCTAACATCTGTGTGCTTACCCTAACATTTGTGTGCTTACCCTAACATCTGTGTGCTTACCCTAACATCTGTGTGCTTACCCTAACATCATCTGTGTGCTTACCCTAACATCTGTGTGCTTACCCTAACATCTGTGTGCTTACCCTAACATTTGTGTGCTTACCCTAACATCATCTGTGTGCTTACCCTAACATCATCTGTGTGCTTACCCTAACAAACATCTGTGTGCTTACCCTAACATCTGTGTGCTTACCCTAACATCTGTGTGCTTACCCTAAAACATCATCTGTGTGCTTACCCTAACATCATCTGTGTGCTTACCCTAACAAACATCTGTGTGCTTACCCTAACATCTGTGTGCTTACCCTAACATCTGTGTGCTTACCCTAACATCATCTGTGTGCTTACCCTAACATCATCTGTGTGCTTACCCTAACATCTGTGTGCTTACCCTAACATCTGTGTGCTTACCCTAACATCTGTGTGCTTACCCTAACATCTGTGTGCTTACCCTAACATCTGTGTGCTTACCCTAACACCACACTGGCTTTCTCGGAGCAGCTTTTGATGCCAGGTAATGATCAGGTAATAGGAATCTCGAAACTTTTCTCTTTTCTAAGTTGCTTTGGCTGGCTATTCTTTCTAGTTGCTCTGCCTTTCCATGTAAATTTTAGAATCAGTTTCTCTTAAGTACAAATAAATCTGCTATGGTTTTATTTGAATTCCATTGTTTATTAATCAATCTTAGGAGAATTGGTATCCTTGCCATGTTGGCTTTCCGGTGTTGAATTTTAGACTTTTAGTGTTTTCCCACAAGTCCCTAGACTCTATTAAATTTTTTTTTCACTTTTCTTCCAGTTCAGACTGGATACTTTCTGATGATCTGTCTTCAAATTCACTGACCTTTTTCTCTATCACAGTCATGCAGATACTGGACCCATCCAATGGTTTTTCAGCTTTGAACTTTGTGATTTCCAGTTCTAAAACTTTTATTTATATTTATTTTTACACTGAAGCCTTCCTTCTGTTTTTCTGTGTATTCCAAGAGTGTTTGCCCTTACTTCCTGGAGCGTATTTTTAAGTCACATACTATCAATGTCTGTCATTTTGTTATTAGTGTCTGTTGGCTGTGCTTTTCCACATAGCTAAGGTTTGCTTAGGTCTTTACATGCTGACTGATTTTTGTTGTATCCTGAACATTTGAATATTACAAGTTTCTGAGTCTTCTTTGAACCCTGTGATGAATGCTAATGGTTATAGTAGCCTGTTTGGTTTTAGTCTGAGCAGCCTTGTGCAGAATCTGATTTCACTATCTGTCTTAATTCTGGTGCCTTAAATTGCTGTGCGTCTGTCCTACCTGAGCACTGCCAGTCTGCGTCCTGGCTAGAGGTCTGTCTCTCATGTAACGTCTCTGTCTTTATTATACAGTCTAGAGTAAGGTTCCCAAATGCACTGACTTCATGGGTCTCTCTCCTTCTTCACGATACTGACATCTTACCTAGTCATCTCCCTTCTCCATCTTTCAGCCAGAAAGTGAGAGCATGAGCTCGCTTCAGGACCAGGCTGTAGTAGCATGGGAACCACAGGGCAGGCAACCATAAAGCTTTAGGCCACCCTCTTAGGCCAGTTTGAGTATCAGAACCTCACACACACACTTGGAGGATTCTCATATCTACACCAAGCTGCTGTTCCTGCTGTTCTTGGAAGACTTATGCTTAGTGAGTACCTCAGACCATGTCATAGTGCATCGTTTCCCCTAGCAGAATGGTGTCATAGTGCATCGTTTCCCCTAGCAGAATGGTGTCATAGTGCATCATTTCCCCTAGCAGAATGGTGTCATAGTGAATCGTTTCCCCTAGCAGAATGGTGTCATAGTGCGTCATTTCCCCTAGCAGAATGGTGTCATAGTGCATCGTTTCCCCTAGCAGAATGGTGTCATAGTGCATCGTTTCCCCTAGCAGAATGGTGTCATAGTGCATCGTTTCCCCTAGCAGAATGTCCTCTTTCTTTCAGGTCCCACATGCTATAAGATCCTTTTTTTTTTTTTTTCAAGAAAATTCAAATGCTACTGAATTCTTAATGTGAATAGTATTTTTCCTTAAAAACTATATTAATGGCTGAGTTGTTTATTGTGAAATAATGCATTTCTTGGGAAGAGTATTGTTCCTTGACCACCTCACGGGTTAAAGGGCACTCTTGGAAGCACTCTGAATTCAGTCATAGAAGGAGATCGCCGAACTGCTGCTGCACATGAGAAGGAAGGGGGAGACTTGGCAGGTGCCGTGGGGATGTGATGCTTTCATAGCTTTCATATTTGTGGTCTCTGCTTGGAGACTTGAGAAAGCTGACACTCAAATCTGTTTTGTATACCAGAGCAAACTAAAGCACATGAAGCCTGCAGAGCATAGGCATGATCACAGCTAGCAGAAATCCCTAGAGGGATGTGGATTTCCATGAGGTATGGAGGGATACAGGGGTCCCCAGCTAAGACCCATCCAATAGTTTTTCATTATCATAACAGGATAATGCCTGAAGCCGTAAATCAAGTTAATAAAACTCACTTGGTTCAGTTAATCGGAACAAAATATTGGTAGTCTGTAAAGTCGGAAGGAGAGTGTTTTGTTGTAAACACTTGTTACTGAGTAATTTCAAAGAAGCAGATCTGCCTCCCCTTGCTCTGTATGCTTACATTCAGTTGAAGAGTTTCGTTAAACCACTGTTGCTTATCAAGTAAAGACTCTAGATTCAATAAATAAATAAATGAAAATAAAAAAGAACTTAGACAACATGCCCCCCCACCAGAATGTGCTTTGGAGCATGTGGGGCCTATCATAGGCAAATACCAACCCTCCCCCCTTCTGTGGCCTAAACCTCACAGTGTCCTCCATGATGCCACTGTGTTTATGGGTTCAGTTTATTCAAGTGGGTTTGCATATTGTGAAAGTTATTCTTATTTTACTTGATTGTTCTCAATGTAAATAATGTGAGACATGAAATGAGAAGTGAAGTTAGACAGGACACTGTCCCAGGTGTGACAAGGTGTCACTGTGAGGAAGGTTTCTGCTTAGGATGACATTGAGAATGAAGGATGTGTTTCTGTAGCAAGAGCCTGGCCTGCACAGTAGGACTTGCAGTGACCTTGACGTTGGGACACTTGTGCTTTTGTTGCCTAGAAAGAGATTTTGGCATCAGTGACCATAGGAGGAAGGATGTAGTAATACACCGGACACGGAAACCTTGGGGTATTATACTACAGGGCCCTTCAGTGTTTGGCTAGGTATTTACTTGGCCTAAGAGAGGTTCTGGAGAGTACTATTACTTGTCCAACTCATTTGATTTCTCTCAATACACTACATTAAATGTATAGAAGCCAAGGAAAGGCTTAAAATGATGGAATTTGTTCTGCCCGAAGTGGAATGTAGGTTTTCCAGGCTCTTCCGCTTGTTTGGACATACCTCAGGAGTCACTTTAATGTGGAATCCCTTCATTTCTTTTCAAGCCCTGATTGATTATACTTAAGCAGCTGTCATTTATTCAGATTATTAAAATTATACAAAGTAACTCATGATAGAAATCACTTATTGTTGATAAAATATACTCCCTTTTTCCGCGATGGTCTTTCATTCTAGCACTTCTCTGATGGAGGTGGCTCTGGTTCCCACAAATTTATTCAGGAAACAAATGCTTGTATGCACTGGATTCAAGGCATCCTACATGTCCTGTATCCTATCTCATCCCCATTAGCCTTCACAAGAACACATTTGTAGGATAAGGAACTGCTGTGGCAGGATATGTTTTCCCAACTCCATCAGATAATTAGTATTATTCCCATTCTATAAATGTGGGACTGAAGTTAAAAGAAACTAAACTGTTTGCCCCCAAGGTAAATGGTAGGGTTGCTTGCAATTCTTTTTTTTTTTTTTTTTTTTTTTTTTTTTTTTTTTTTTTGG
Organism: Peromyscus eremicus; assembly: GCF_949786415.1. NCBI lineage: Eukaryota > Metazoa > Chordata > Mammalia > Rodentia > Cricetidae > Peromyscus > Peromyscus eremicus. Next base: position 47,981,506 of record NC_081427.1, read on the forward strand.
TTTTTAAAGACAGGGTTTCTCTGTGTAGCTTTGGGCCTTTCCTGGAACTCACTCTGTGGCCCAGGCTGGCCTCGAACTCACAGATATCCACCTGGCTCTGCCTCCCAAGTGCTGGGATTAAAGGCGTGCACCACCACCGCCCAGCTGCAATTCTTTTTTTATATAGATTTTTTTTATAAAATAATTCATTTATTTTTATCTTATGTACATTGGTGTTTTGCCTTCATGTATGTCTGTCTGAGAGTGTTGGGTCCCCTAGAACTGGAATTACAGACAGTTGTGAGCCACCATGTGGGTGCTGGGAATTGAACCCAGGTCCTCTGGAAGAGCAGTCAGTGCTCTTAACCACTGAGCCACCTCTCCAGGCCTGCTTGCAATTTTTAAGAGCAGGTGTTTCTTTCAGAACACCAGATTCTACCAACAGTGATTCCACCATGAAATAAGGACCACTAGGACAAGAAAGAAGTTGAACTTGACTTTCAGAGGTGACTTTTAGGGGCCTTTGATTCTAAACAACAGTACCCACCTCTGGAGCAGATTATAGCACATATCATCCATTCTCAGCTGTGGAGTGCTTTGCACATTCTTTTTTCTACTAGAAGTTCAAAATCTGCTGTCATCCCATGTATTGAATTATCACACATTTATATAGTAGACTGTCTCCTTAGACTGCCTGGGTTCGAATCCCTGCTCAGACACTGATTGCTGAATGACCTCAAGGAAGCAGCCTAACTTCACCTCTAAAATGGAGATATCCATGCTCAGCACAATTATTAGAACGAGTTAGCACACTCATGTAAGGCATTCACCACAGTGCCTCGCACTTAGCTGGAGCTCTGGAAACAGGTGTTGGAGAAAGAAGGGCTTGGGACGGTCTTAGCAAGGCCTGATCCGCTGCTAAGCAGCATAAAAATGCTGTAAGTGGACAAAAATGTTACAGATACAGCTCTCTTCACCTAATCCCCTGAAAGAAATAGTAGAAGAAAGATAATGTTACTTTTCTGACCTGGAGAGACAGTAGATATGTCCCTGCAATGTACCACTCATATCTGCTGCTTCTGCTTTAATGGGTGTGCTGGTTACAGTGGACTTGTTTTTAGAAACCATGGACTTTTTAATTTTTTAGCTGAATCCAGATTATAAAACACTAAGGCTGGCAGAGTTTAGTTAATATAAATTTAGAAGAGAGATTGATTACCTTTTCTGTGTTGGAAATATAAAGCCATTAGGCTCTCTTCAGGATGCCTTTTGTTTGTTTAATTTTATTAATAAGATCATCTTAAATGGACAAAAACCTGTGCGCACATAAAGCCCACTATTTCTACTAGAAATGAAGTTTAAGGAGCAGGAGTCCTAAGGGTGGGTGTAACGTAGTGGAGAAAGTCACTTCATTGTGATTGTTACATACAGGAACAAAGCCAGTGTAAGGGGCGTGGAGAGAGGGATAATGTTAGTTTCCATGGTACACAAGCAACTAATAAATCACCACATGATCTGAGACTTTGACCATATCTCAGATTAAATAATACTTAGGAAAAGCTAATTAAGATTTTTTTTTCCAGGATGCCATCATGTCTTGTTTCTTTTGATATGCTCTGTCTTTTCAGTAGATCATCAATGTTCTCCATATCATTATTTTTTACAGTGTCTCATTTGATGTTTTACAATATTCTGTCATAAGCAAAATTTACTGTTTGTCCTTTTTTGGAAAAATTCATCTAATTTTTAATTATAGCCCTTCATGAGTAAATGAACTGATAAACTGTTTAATAAATTGGTTGTTATTTCCTGAGGCTAAGAGGAAATAAAACTGCTAAATAAGGATTTTTTTTAACCTTCAATCCTAGCAGAGAGACAGAGGCAGGCAGATCTCTGTGAGTTTGAGGCCAGCCTGGTCTACATAGAGTGTTCCAGGACAGCCAGAGCAGTTACACAGAGAAATCCTGTCTCAAAAACAAACAAACAAACAAACAAACAACAAAAAACTCACAAAAAATTTAATTGAAGTATAATTTATAAATGAGAAAACAAACAAAACAGTTGTTCTCTCTGTGATGAATTTTGGCAAGTATGTGCACCCATATCAACCAAACAAGATCACATATTCGCATCACCCTGGAGAGTTCCTTGGGCCCTTTGCTCCTCCTCTCCTTGAACCACTCATAAGGACCACCCCAGCAGGCTTATGACAAGTTTCCCTAGACAGCACTGTAGAACGTGGAACCCTCTGTACCCACACCAGCAAGGCAGAGGCATTTAGTTCTGTCTCAGAGAATAAGTGAGTAGGTATGTGTTACATCCCAGTTCCGAGATACATATTTGTTAATCTCTGCAACTTTGTATTAATTTGTATTTCTTGGCTTAATGGTGAAACTGAACACTTTGAAAACATTATCTGGCTGGCCCTTTGCTTCAGTAATGAAGTTTATGTTTTATGTCTTTTGTGTTTAGTGTTAGGATTTTTGTTTTTTGTTTTGTGAGACGTGTTTTTCTTTACACCAGATTGGCCTTACACTCACTGTGTAATTGACGGTGGCCTTGAACTTCTAATCTGCTTGCCTCCACTTCCCAAATCCTGGGATTACAAATATGTGTTACCACATCAAGTTTATGTGGTGATGGGAATTGAACATAGGCCTTCATGCAAGCTGTTTACCACGTGAACCATGTCCCCAGCCCTATTTTTACATTTCTAATTGATATGCAAAAGCTACTAAATATTACTGATATTATTTTTGTTGAAATATTTTTAAGAACTTGTCACTGCCTTATAATTTACTTATGTGGGGATTTCCCTACATGTTTTCTGCCTGATGCTATTCTTGTAGTCTTCATAATCCCAAGATTGTATGAATATGCTTATATATTTCCCTAGTGTTCTGTGCCATTATTTTTGTTTTTAACTGCCATCAAAAGCCCACCTGGAACTGATTTGGTATATTAGGCCAACGTTAGAACTTTTTGTTTCTAAATTGTACCCTACCGAATGAATAATCCTGTTTCTTCAACTGATATTATCAGAGTGAGGTCTGGAGTATTTTTAAGTTCATTTCATTATTTTATATTAATTTTTTTGTCTGTTCTTCTGCCAGTACCCCACTTTTTAATTACTATTGGCAGCATGTTACTGGTTAGTACATGGAGGGTAAGGTGGACCTTTATTGTTCTGCACTTACATTTTTACTTTTAAAGCTTGCGTGGATAATGTGCTACATTTGTATTTTCTTTGAGTTGTCCACACCTGGAAGAAACTTAGACAATAGACCATGGAATCAATAATAAAGAAGAAAAAAGCCCCATTATTTAACAGGTGGCCTCGACCTGAATTGCAACCCTGGTGCCAAGAAGGAAATAATTAGTCTTTAGACAAACCCTTCAAAGAAATGGAAAAGATCACACGTGGAAAATAACTAGCATGTAGAAAAAAAGAATGGAATACAGTGTTTTAATTGCCATCTTTCTGGTCCAGGTATATGTGTGTTCTTAATGAGACATTTGGTCAGGTGTTTTCCATTTCCTCTCTGGTACACTGACCAGAAACACATGAAATTTGAACCAAGTCTCAGAGTAGATGTCTCAGCTCCTCATGCTTTATCTGTTGTGAATCCCCAGAACACGGCAAGGATGGCCAAGTATAAATGCAAGCTACAAAACCCTCTTCCAAAGATCCTTAGGCTTTCAACCACTTGACATTTTGAATTAGTTATAATCCCTTCCTTCTCTGGTACTACTGCAGATAACTGCCGAGTCAAATGTAGCAATAATGTTTCATTCTTTGTTTAGAGGAATTATTTAAACTGATAAACTTGCACTTGAGCTCTTTTGTTTTGAGTGTTGGTTGGTGGGTGGGTGGGTTGATTGGTTAGTAGTTGGTTGGTTTCTTTTAAGGTAAATACTCATGTAACTCAGGTTGGCACAAACTTGCAGTGTAGCTGAGGTGGACTTTGAACTCCTGATCTTCATACATCCAAGTGAGAAACTTAAATTGTGTGTGGCATGGTATATATCTATAAAATTCCAGCACCTGAGAGGAAGCTGAGGCAAGAAGGTTGCCTTGAGCTCAAGACTTGTCTGAACTACAGTGTGAGACTTTGTCTCAAAACAAAAGGGAAAAAAGCAGGGCAAGAGAGTGGCATGTGCCTTTAATCCCAGCACTCAGGAGGCAGAAGCAGTTAGATAGATCTCTCTGAGTTTGAGGCCAGCCTGATCTATATAACAAGTTCCAGGTCAACCAGGACTATAGAATGAGACTCTGTCTCAAAGAAAAGAAGAAAAGAAAGAAATTATTTAATTGGGCAAGGTTGTACATGCCTGTAATCTCAACACTCAGAAGATGGAGGCTGGTGGATCTGGAGTTCAAAGCTAGCTTTGGCTACACAGTTGGCTTGTGGCCAACCGAGCTACAATAAGACCTTGACTAGAAAAATAAAAAAGTAGAAGTATAAGTTAAATACTAAATATTCACATATCACCCATCCTATTTAACCCTACAAACTAGATATTGTTAGTATATTATATGGGAGGAACTTGAGATGGCGAAAGATCAAAATGATTAAGATATCATAGCAAGCTATAAAAAGTAAAGCATTACTCTGATGAAACTGGTTGGTTGGTTGGTTGGTTGGTTGGTTGGTTGGTTGGTTGGTTGGTTTTTGTAACAGAGTTTCATATAGATAAGGCTACTCTGAAACTCTCTAAGTATTTAAGGATGACTTTGAACTTCTGGTCACTCTGCTTTGCATGCCCTACCCCCGCCACCAAGTGCAGGAATTACCGGTCTGTACCATCATGTCCAGTTTGCTCAAGCCCAGGGTCTTCTGTACACCATAAAAACATTCTACCAAATTAGCCACATTCCCAGCCCTTAGATAAGGAAACTTAATACATCACTGTTTTATGGCATTCTATTTCAAATGCCATTTGAGGTTTTTCCACCCAAGCAAGGATTTTTCTGAATTAGTCTGCATATTTTTCATGTTTTCTGATACAGTAGTGTTGTTGTTTTCCACTGTAGCAATAAGCTGCCAATGTAACTTTAGGACTTAGTAGCTCTTAAAATAAAAAATTGTCCAACCTCTTGTAAATCTTGGAAGATGTTAAATTCCACATCCCTAACATTATTTGTATTATTTGAAGAATTAAAATTTGGGGAGAAATTTATAGGTGTGTTTAGCTTGACCTAGAAGTTCCTGTGTGTTTTCATAGAAATATAAATAATAGAGTGGTTATGAGCATGGGAGTTTAAGGTTAGACCTAATCTTGAATCCCAGCTTGGAAATTTCCTAGCTCTGTGATTTTGGAGAAATTATGGAATCTTTCTGTCACTGTTTTTCAGATTATAAAGTGAGGGTAATACTGGCACTTTTTTTGTTTGTGGGGCTGGGGTCAGTTTGGGATCGAGCGAAGTTCTATTTATAAAGGGTTAGTAAGATGTTAAGAGCAGTCAGTGATCTGTAAATGTGTCGCTGTCATCATTGATGTTGTCCGTTGTTCTTAAGAAGTCACCACTGAAGTCAGTAGATCTGTCAGGACCATAATTGGAATTTGTACCATTTCTGTTACAGTTGATAACTTCTAGAACTTTTCTTTAGTTGACCTATAACCACTTACAGTGGCTAACTTGAGCTTAGTTTCTATCATAATCCTTAACAGTCGGAGATACATTTTGAGGTTTGGGGATTTTGTGTCTATTTTATTTATGCATAGTAATGCCTCATTTTAATGAAATAGTGACTCTGTCCATGAGACTAGACTCAAAAGTGTGGAAACAAGAAGCGATATGGCAGAACAGACATTGTTCAACTTTGGATAGCATAAAATCGTGATTTCGATGTAATACAAATGTTTTATTCCATTCCTCTCTCTTAGCCAGGTTTTAGGTAGGGATCAAATGAAGCCAGAAGAAATATGATTATAGACCAGGGTCCTTGGTTGCTGTTCATTTTATACAGAACTATAAATAATCCTGCAAAAGGCCAGTGTGGTTCGTTATAAATAGGGCCTCATCAGAGTTGCTGACTCTGGAATGGTGATTATTTTAATTCTAAGCTCTCCAGCCAGCCTCTGAAGTCACCTCCGCTGCTGCTTTTGTCTTCTGAGTGAAGGGAGCTCTTCAGCATTGACTCTATTGTTGCATGCAATTTGTCCTGAAATACCTTTCTATCATGAGAGAAGCTTTGATCATGGTATGATTTGAGTGAGACGAGCAGCCAGCCCTGTGCCCTAGCTGCTTCGGAGACCTTCTGGCTGGGAGCTGTGTCTTCCCTCTGTGGGGCAGTTAGTCTGCTGGCCACAGAGTTCATGTTCCTGGCGGAACTGTCAGTTAAAGCTCCCAGCAGGTGTAAGAACACATACCGCAGTTGTCTTCTGGAAAGCATCTTAAATCTTTCCACCTGGTTCTGCTCAGTGTTACGCTGTTAGATGGGCAAGAAAGCCAAGGAAGTGCATTCTCCTGCTGCCGAAGTTATTTGGAAAAGTATATCTTCCACATTTAGTCTAACAGTACCCAATATTTACTAATCGTTTTTAACTAAGGAAAATGAAAGACAGTGTTTAGAGTTGGCTTTTCAAAACCCCAGAGGGCCAGTGTTCCTTTAAAACTCAGAACGAGGAGATTTTTCCATGTTAGTGGTGAACAGTGACAGTACCCTGCTGTCTGTAGTTGTTTTCTTTTTCCAAAGGTCTATGCCTATTAAGCTCCTCTTTTCCTGAACTTCATTCTGTTAACTCGAGTTCTGTTCCTCCTTTTCTCCTACTGTCAGCTTTAAACATTTCTCTTGTTTCTGGCTTCACGTCTGTCTAATTCCTTTAGGTCAGTTTCTGTTGCCCAGGTAAGCCTCCTTCCATCTTGACTCTTCTTGCTCATCCCACCGCCCCCCTCTCAGGCCTCTCTGTCTGTGCCACCTGCTCTGCTAGACCCAGGCAGTGCCCAGCCCCGCTTCTCTGGGGCTCTTTTTTAACTGCTTCCATCTCAGGGCGCGTGTGTTTTCCTGCCTACCCCATCTGCTCACATGCGTTACTGTGGTCTCAGATGCATACTTCATTTCAGAAAAAGATGTGCACTTTTCTTTTTGATGCATGCTAGTACCTAAACCCCAACCTCTTAATTCTTAAGTAAGTTGCTTGGAATCAGAAATGAAGAAAAATCTAAAATTAAAAATCCTTAAGTTTTTAACCTAAAAATAACGTTCTGATAGTTAAAAACAGAAATAAAAGTGTTGTTTAGAACATGTTTAAACATCCTAAGAGATATAAGAAATGTTAAGTTTTTAATCAGATAGACATTTATAGTTTAAATAGCTAAAGTACACGTGACTTTTGTAATGCACCTTCTTAGCAAACTTATAATAAGTACCCAGTGTTTGTGAGCAGTTTTCAAATTTCTGGAAACTATTTTGGTCTTTGTTTTTTCATTAGCAGAAAACTTTCTCCAGCAGTGGCAGCAGTTCTCTTTAGGCTCCCCAGTTTTCAGGACTGTGAACTAGGACTCTAACTTCAGAGTAGGAACTTCTCTGGGCCCTTCCATAGCCTCAGCTCTGGTATCTGCAAAATGGAAGAGAGAACTCCAGCTGACCTTCATGTCTCCTGAAAGTCCTGAGAGTGCCATAAAAGGCAGAGGAGCTGAAATAACAACTCTTAAAAATAACCTGACCCATCAGTCATCAATTATGTTGCAACAGACTTAATAATTCTCTGAATCTTTATGTAAAAGACCAACTGCAAACTATTATAGAGATAGGTAAGTGCCACCTCTGGATCCAAAACCAAATTATCTTTCCAATTTACAGTATTATCCTGTAAATTTCATATAATCCAATAAGAATACCAGTAGAAAGAGGAAAAGAAACAAACAAAAGTGGCCAGCATAGTTTCTGATAAAAGGAGAAAGGGGATGCCATGTGATTAAAAATGCCACCTGCTCAAGAACCTTTAAGCCACTTCTTACCATAAGAAAAACATCAGATTGCAGTGGCATGGCACATAGCAAAGACCTGACTAGCACTCCTCAAAATTCACAAGGGGAACAAAAACCAGGACACTGCGACCTGCAGACGGCTCAGTGGGTAAAAGCACTTGCTGAACAGACCTGACTTCAAATCCCCAGAAACTACAAAAAAAAAAAAAAGAAAAAAGAAAGAAAGAAAAGCCAGACTGGCCTCAAGCATTCCTGTTTTTCTAGCACTGGGGAATGGGCAGGGCAGACAGGAGGATCACTGCAGCTTGCTGACTGCTGGTCTACCTCCAGATTCAGTGAGAGACCCTACCTCAAGAGAATATGGCTCAGAGCAATAGAAGACACCCAGTGTCCTCCTCTGGCCTCTGCATGCGCATGCACACACACACACACACACACACACACACACACACACACACACACACACACACACACAGAGAGACAAGATATAGCCTAAGGAAATACGACAGTGAAATGTACTTAGATGTCCTGGATGAAGTCCTTACAAGGGAAAAGACATAGGGTAAATGTTGAGTGGTTTTGTGTGATCAGTATGCTGGATAGCTTTGACAGACATTTATTTTGTCATAGCCTGGGCACTGGAAGCTAGAGAACTCGATACTGGTAAGGCCGATACCTAGTAAAAAGTCCACTCCAGGCTTAGAGGTGACCAGTCTCAATTTGTCCCAAAGGCTGTCCACTATGAACACATACTCCTAGTGTGCCTTCTTGGAAGTTGAAGAAACCTTTTAGCATATCTTTCCTTTTCCTCTCAGCGTTAGTCTACTTTAATTCTTACTATAAATAGTGTCCCTGACTAGTTTGTGGTCTGATAGAAGCAGATCATATTTAGAAATAAATGTACATGTAAGCATCCACGGCTGATTGGGTCCAAGTAAAGTGTATGTATATGATGATATAACATAAAAATAATGAATGTCAGTATTATAAAATGCCAAACTATGAAAGTGATAAATATTTTTTGTACAAACATAGTTTGTAGGTAGTATAGTTAGTCACACACACAGATTCAGGTGCTGAAGGTCTAATACCCTATATGGTAATATTTGGAGGTAGAGCATTTGGGAAGAAATTAGGTGTCAATGAGATAGATCATAAGGGTGAAACCACCATGAAGAGATTAGTGTTCCTCTAGGAAGAAAAAAAGACAAGAGTTCTCTTTCCACTCACACTGTGTGGGGACACAGTAAGAAGAAGCCATCTTGTAGACCAAGGAGAGAGTGCCCTAGTCGAGTGACTCAGTTTTTGTCTTCAAACTGTGGAAAATAAATTCCTGTTTGTAAGACACCAGGTCCATGGAATTTAGTTATAGTCCTGAGAAAGACACAGGAAGTACATAGGTTAAAGCGATATTCAGACCCCTTTGCCGTGGTGTGAAGTGAACAGGCTGGACTTCACCGTCTTCTCATCACAGGTAAGGAAGCAGGCCTGTGATTCCCACAGCCTGATGAGTGAGTCTGACTTCATTCATGCAGGTCTCCCTAGGAAATACTGAAGAACTTCAAATGTAGGAGCAGATTCTGAGGACCAAAGCAGTGAGAAACAGTTTTAGGAAGAAATGGGCTTTGAAATGACCAGAAAAGGAGGAGATAGAACATTCCAAAGAAGTGACATGGACAGAAAGAAGTATGCTTTAGTCTGTTTCTAGCAGAGCATTGTGGTCCTTCAAAGACTCAATGGAGGCAACACTTAGAAACTGTTTTGTCTTGCTGAAATGTGTATTTACAAACAAAGGCTGTTTCCACCTTTCAAACCATTCCCCCAAATCATGTTCATTTGTGATCTGTAGTCTAAAGAATGACAAACTGAAATAATAACCAGGAGCTATTTAGTTGGGTTTCTTAAGAATTCTAAGTTAATAAGGAAATACAAAGTCATCACAATATGCAAACCAATTGTGTTATAACAAATTATGTGTATGTTCTCAAAGAGTGACAAGGTCATTCAAACCAGGAATTAGAAGGCTGTCTGAAGACAGTGAGTGTGTTTCCCACACTTCAGTGTGAGAAAACGTGAGCAGATGTTAATCTTTAAGCTGTTTAATTGGCCCATTTGAGACAGGTCAGCACTAGATTATTATAGCACAAATGTGCTGTCTGAAGAAATTCCTTGCTTTTAGTACTAACTAGCCCTTTTCTTTGCTAGAACGTTTGAAAGGTGAATTACTTGCCTGGAAACTAAGGAGTTTATATAACCTGTAATTGCTAAATAATTTGGAATTGTATATTAAAACTATCAAGGAGAAAAGTAAAGACAATCAGTATTCTAGCCAAAGGTCTTTTTAGAGGTGATAGGAGTCCCAGAAATACTGACTTGTTTACAAGTACTTATCATCAGCATTCTTCTGAACAAGCACTGCTGGATGATGAGGTGCAAAGGCCAATGAAACAGCTCTGTTCTTCACAGCACCCCAGAGAGGCGGGCTTGCAAAAAGAAGGCTAGAGCCATGGTCTCGACTGTCAGGGAGGTCAAGAAAGCAAGCCAAGCAGGAGCCAGGGTGATGGCACAGCCAAGGACAGGGAGGAAAGAGAGAGAGAAGATGTGGAAATACAGAGGCAGCAAGGAGGTTGGAGAAAGCAGGCATTCTTCAGGAAGCTCCCAAGAGTCTAGCATGTCTGGAATGGAAGATAGGGGATCATGTAGATCATGGCGAGGCATGTGAAAGCCAGATTAAAGAAGGCATGGACCGGGCAGTGGTGGCGCATGCCTTTAATCCCAGCACTCAGGAGGCAGAGGCAGGCAGATCTCTGTGAGTTCGAGGCCAGCCTGGGCTACAGAGTGAGTTCCAGGAAAGGCGCAAAGCTACACAGAGAAACCCTGTCTTGAAAAACCAAAACCAAAAAAAGGAAAAAAAAAAAAAAAAAAAAAGAGGACACATAAGAAATTTAGGGTTCCTTCTGTAGATAATGGACCAAAGGGTTTAAACCATAAGGTTTTTCACAGCTAGATTTGCTGCATTTTCTGAAGAAAAAAAGAAAAGAAAAGAAAAAGAAAATATATGAGGGGAGGTGGGTAGAGAGAGAAAGAAGAAAAGACCGGGAAATTGTCATGGGCCACAGTGCAACCCTACAACCCTTCCTGATTTCACCCCTGACATTGTCAGACACCCATCCTCACAGGGACAGATCCTGGGCCCTGCTTCTTACCCTCAGACCCACAGTTGGATGGGGTCATAGCTGGCGTCTTAACTGTAAATAGAAAAAGAAGCTGGGACTGGAATTCCAGAAACAGGGTTTAAGATATTAACAAGATTCGTGATGGAAGTCAATGCTGTTTCTAGGCAGTGTTTTCCCCAAAGATGTGCCTCGTGCTTGGGGCCTTTGCAGTGTCTCTTTTGGAACTGCTTCAAACAAAGGCCAGCCTGGGGTTCCCTTGTGATCCTCCCTTTAGAGCTACATGGTAGTTTCTTGTATTCCAGAATGAGCACTCCCCATTCTGATTTTTTTTTGTTTTTTTTGTTTTGTCTTTTTCGAGACAGGGTTTCTCTGTGTAGCTTTGCGCCTTTCCTGGAACTCACTTGGTAGCCCAGGCCGGCCTCGAACTCACAGAGATCCTCCTGGCTCTGCCTCCCGAGTGCTGGGATTAAAGGCGTGCGCCACCACCGCCCGGCCATTCTGATTTTTGTCTGACTAGACCTAGCACTGAACTTATGTTAACTGATTCTCAGGGTTAAAACTCCGTCATTGCAGATAAAAGCCTGTTACCTCTGAAAACTGTCATGAAACCACCTGGTCAGCAGCATACAGATTCCTCTACCTTCTCAGAAGTTGCCTGTGAGAAGGGACTGGTCGGCTAGGGGTGTAGCTCAGCGGTAGAGTGCCTACCCAGCTTGCACAGGCCTGGGTTCAGCCTCCAGCTCTGCAGAGAAAAAGGAGGGGGTGATAATCTCTTCCTTGCCTCTCCATAGCCAGTGCAAATGCCGCCAGGCGGCATGGGAAAGCTTTTGGAGAACACTATCAGTGGATGCTCTGATTATTGTCTCACACTTTGTTAACATTCCAAAACACATGTTTGCCACATTGTGGTGTCTGTGTGTTCTCCCAAATAAACAGTTTGCTTCTGGAGAGCAGAGCCTGGGTCACATTTGCCTTTTTGCTGTCAGTAGCTAGCAGTGGACTCACTCAGAAGAAGCCCTCAGATGTTTGTTGAGCGGATGATTGAGTCTAGCTCATTGCCTCGTTTTCATACCACTTACAAGGACTGGACTATGCCCTTGGAATTACTCAGTTTGCGGAGCAGATGGGGACCACTTAAGCCTTGTCAGATGTGTTAAGTTTGTCATTGTGAACCCAGTCTTGGGGCTGGAAAGATGATGAGCAGTTAAGAGCACGTGCTGCTCTTGCAAGAGGACCTGGCTTGGGTTCCCAGCAGCTACACAGTAGTTATCAACTAACCATAACTCCACCTAGCACCCTCTTCTGACCTCCATGGGCACCAGGCACACACATGGTATACAGATATATGGAGAAACACTCGTACACAAAAATAAAATAGTATAAATGCCCCCCCCCCCCCAGGAACCTGCTCTTCTCTCACTGTGAAGGAACAAAGCAAAGGTAAACGGAATTAAATCAGTCAGTGCAGAAAGATAAAGGTTTTTCATCTTCGGCTCTATGCTCCTTACGTTTAAAAATAACCAGTGAGAAGTGTTTAATGATTAGTTCTGGGACCCTTATGCTAGAATAATTAAATTCTAGGATACCTTTGAAGATAGAACCCTGGCAGGAATGGTTTTTAAAAACACTCAGCTGATTTTCACATGCACCCTTCGTCTAATGGAAGGGTTCTAAAAGCACTTAGAAAAATGTTACTTTCAAAACAAATCCTCTCCCGGAGCTCTCCATTAGGAGCTGTGGGAGGTGCAGAGGAGCAGGAGGGGTCTCCCCCTGAAGTCTGTCAGGGGGCAAAACCTTGCGGTGCCTGATAGAGTGCAGTGTAAGAGCAACCATTAGTGTGTGCTGAGCTGGCAAAAGTCATGGAAAATAGACTTGAGACTCTCTGCAGCCCAGTAGGTGTTTCAGGAAGCTTATCATTAAAATAAAAGACAGCTCCTACCCACAAAAGGTCAAGTGGTTGCCTAGCAAACCTGGTGCCAGGCTTGGCCAGTACCAAGGGTCTGAGGATTTCATTCTCATGAAAAACCACCGTGCTCAGCACTGGGCATACAGCTGTGAAGCAGGCATACACTGTCTCAGACACCTGCGTCTCCTCCAGTTCAGTAAAAGACAGTTACAAAATAGTGAGAGGTGATGAACAGCTAAGTCAGGTTGGGGAGATAGGAAGCGCTACACGTTGGAATGCCGCATGTTTCTGCCTGAACTATTTTAGTCTGATCTGATAGTGTTCCTGAGTAAAGGCATATGATAAGAGAAATGAATAAGAAATGCTATTCAGAATCTAGAAGACTCTGAAGAGGAAGAATAGTTAAGTAATTAAAACAATAAAGCAGAATAGCAGAATAATTGTTTCTTGAGCCAGACATGGTGGCACATAGCTGTAATCCTAGCACCCAGAAAGTTACCAGGCCAGCCCTGGGTGCATAGTAAATCCATCTCAGAAAACAAAATAAACGTGTTTATTTCAAGAGGGAAATGTTCTTAAATTGGGGTGACTTGGAAATGAGAAGGAATGGCTATGAAATCTTTTAGCAAGAGAGCTGTTTACATTCTCTTGGGATAAATCATTTCACTTCATTTTAATCAGAAATGAGTTGCTAATGTTGGGATTCTGTACTGAGCTCAGAATCAGATCTTCTGGCTTTTGTGTAGATGTCATTGCCATCCCATAATTTGTCTTCCAGTTATCTGAGAACTTTAATACTGAATGTCATGTCAGTAAAAAACCATTTGTTTACTTTGTTTATACTTTTACACAGTCCCACATCCGAATAAAATTCCTTGTACGACACCACTCTGGAGATAGGAAGGCCCCATCTCATAAATCTATGCTAAAGATTGTGTTAATCCGAATGAAACTTCTGTCTTTGCCTTCAAGTAAACAAGTTCTGAAATTCTCACATGTAAATGATTAGTGTGTAATTAACTCCACAAGAGTTCATTGCTCTGATTGGTCAGTTTTATAACCAGTCACCGAGTGGATAAGACTAAGTTATTGGGATGTACAAGACTGAAGTGCCAGCACCTCCAGGATGGATGAAATAAGTTCTCAGTCTGCATATGTACCCTCCCAGGAGACTGAAGTGTGGGCAAGCTTTCAATTCATACAGTGTGTGATTTATGGAGGCACAGAGGTCAGGAGTTTATTATACCCAAAATCATAATAACTACTTTGTTTTCACTTTAAAAATGAAGTGACCAAAGCATGTGGAAAGATAAATGGGTGAGCCATTCTTTGCTAATAAAGATTCCACACTATTGTGGAGTAGCCAGCCATCCCAAGTGTTGTGGTATTAAATCTGAAGTAGTCTGTAAGCTGAGAGCCCCTCCTTTCCTCTGGGTTGAAGATTGCTATTAATCAAAAATTTGGACCTCTGTAGCAGAGGCGTATGAAACAAACAGCTGAAGCAGACAGCTCCTTTAATTTATGGCTTTCTATGTTTTTCAGATTTGTGAGAGAGGTTTCTTCCTGTAGACTTGGTTCTGTGGCTCACTTGCCTAGATTTCATGTATTATACCAGAACCAACCAAGTCCAATAGTTGCTAGATTGTCTCATGGCATTGAAAGGAGGAAGGTACCTTTTTATGTTTTTAATTGACAAAGTCTGATAAAGTCATTTTGAAACATGAATAATCTCTACTGGAAATAGATGTTATAAAAAAAAGTCTGTATTGGAGGCAGAATGTGGGATCATTTTTTTAAACAGAACAATGAATTTGTGGAAAGGCTAATAACCTAACTAGGGTAGTGGGGTAAGTGAAGCGTCAATATCAAAGTATTAAATACAATTGTTTTGAAAGACATGTGATTCCAGCTTAGGTGTTCACTTAGGTGTCGGTGATGGGAGACTGTTAGGAGCTCACAGCGCAGGGCCTGAGCTCCCGTGGTGTGTAAAGGGCCTTCAGCAGGACAGCCTTGCCGCTCTATTGCACTTGCTCCCCTTCCTAGGGTACACTTTGTGGGGTGCACAGGACAGACTGCAGGATTATGGGAGGAGAGGCCTCGTCATACAGTGCATTACCAAAATATAAAGAGCTTTACTTTATCCACTGTCTCCCTCCAAGTGTCTACCTCTGTGACCAAACAACATGACCAAAAAGCAAGTTGGAGAGGAAAGAGTTTCTTTGGCTTACACTTCCACATCACTGTTCATCGTCAAAGGAAGTCAGGACAGAGCTCAAATGGGGCAGGAACCTGGAGGCAGGAGCTGATGTAGATACCATGGAGCGGTGCTGCTTACTGACTTGCTCCTTGTGCCTTGCTTATCCTGCTTTCTTATAGAACCCAGGACCACAAGCCCAGGGATGGCACCACTCATGTGGGCGGGGCCCTCCCCCATCAACCACCAACCAAGAAAATGCCTTACAGCCAGATCTTATGGAGGCAGTTTCTCAATTGGGGTTCTCTCCTCTCAGATAACTCTCACCTGTCCAGCACGCCAAGGGAAGCAAGTTGAAGATGTTCTGTAGAGTCCAGGAGGAGGGGAATTGCTTAGGGCTTAGCAGCAGCCTCAGTAGTACAGGCTGATGCTGTTTAGCTGGCTTTCAGAAGCACTTCACTTGAGTGAGTCTGCCACCGATTAGCCAATGTTCAGAAGCAAGAAGTTGCTGCTGGTAGTTGACTTTCAGAAGTGACGTGAGCTGTCACTGATTGTTTAGACCTAGGTAAGTCAACATTAATTGGTTAAATCCAGTTGTGTTTCCAGCTGGAGCTACTGGTTCCTTATTTCCCTGGTTACTGAAAAAAAAAATCAACTTTTTCAAGGAATTGGGCACTCTCAGAGGCTAACACCCAAATAAACACCATAGGAAATTTAAAACACAAGAAAATCAGAGTCTGTAAGGAATCCACATATGTACGTAATGGACCTGTTAGAAGTCAGAAGTTCTCATGTGTGATGCCGCTCATTCCTGTGTTGAGATCAGTTATTAAAGTCAGAACAAACTGTATTATTAATGATAACACATAGTAATTTGAATATGGTTTACCCTGTGTAAATATGATGTAGGTCATCTGTATGTCACTGATACTCACTGCATCACCATGACCTTCTAAAGTAGAACAGGAGGAAGTAGTAATGGTCTGTATGCATATCCCCAAAAGGGCAGTATCTATAATATTTTCCTTTCCTCCCAAAATCTCTTCAGGAATCTTCAAAATCTGAACATACTCATAGAGTTTTCTATACAAATAAATGTCACTCATCATCCATGCTGCTGCAGGGGAAAGAGTAGGGGTTCCTGACAGTACCAACTGTCCAGATCTCTGCTTAGACAGATCAAAGGAAATCACTGTCATGTGTGAGCTCCTCTGAAAGTTCCAAGGGGCATCGTGTGCAGGGTTTTTTCTTTTTTTCCCCTGTCTGCTATGATGAAGGAAATACGTATTTAAGATGCACTGATACTAACTGGACTTTTTCACTTAAATAACTAGTAGAAAATTCTTACCACTTTTGTTTATTCATATGAAAACTGAATTTTTCTCTTTCCTAATTCGTTCAATTGCCCTGACGTCTTGTGACTCGGCTGTTTACTGCTGACTCCTCACAATGGGGGCACAGCTAAGGGCTGGCACAGCTCCCTGCTGCTAAGGATGGCTAGCTTATGACCACTTAGAAATCAAGCACATGCTGATACCTTAAGACCAGTGAGCATTTGCTCAAGTAGGAAAGCAGGATAGTAAACTTTCTGTAATCAACAGTGAGAGGAGAAAAGTAGTTCATGGAGTTACGCCAGAAGTTCCAGTCCCTTTAGGATAGAAAAGCTCAGACCCTCCCAGAAAAGACAGCCACAACACAATTTGAACATCACTTTTGGTTATTTTTTAAATGTTTATCTTATAGATGCACACTTTTGTCACTGTTTATTTGGTTTTTGTTAATTTGCTAGTGGTACTGGGGATTGAACCCAGGACCTTATGCATGCAAGGCAAATGCTCTGCCACTGAGCTGCACATCAGCCCTAACACATCATTTAAAGGTGGGATTTTTTTGGGGGGGGCTTGGTCTTTGTTTTGTTTTTAGTGTAATCCTTGGTTTTGACCCTTTGAACCACTCAGAACACAAACAGCAGATAGGTCTGGTTATTGGCTGGCATCTGGCTCCACAGCTGGCTCTCTATGGTTGAGTGTACTCTTAAAGAAAGAGGACAGAGGTCCAAATGTGGTTTTAGGAGACTCGCAGGTAGAAATCATAGTTTCTTACCGGGAGGAATCCGCACTGAGCATGAGTGCAAAGACTCCTAGAAATGCAAAGTAGATGGGCATGTTTTCCAAAGTTTTGCTTTGTTTCTGCTATGCAGTTCTGGGGACCCAAACCCAGGGCTTTGCACATGCTCGACACTCCGCCCCTGAGTGAGATTCCTCACCACAGCATGTGTTTTGTAGAACCGCTTTCCAGGTGAGATGGGCACCTGTAAGCAGCGACCCCTCCTGGTGCCAGCGGCTGCCTGGTTCCCTGTGTGAGAGTGGGGGATAAATTTCTACTTGGGGTTCCCAGCCTGAGTTCACTGGGCCTCTCTGCTCTTCTTCAGGATGTCACACGTGCTCCAGTTTGAGGACAGAAGCAGGAAGGTGAAGGACGCGAGCATGCAGGACTCAGACACGTTTGAGATCTACGATCCTCGGAACCCAGTGAACAAAAGGAGAAGGGAGGAGAGCAAGAAGCTGCTGAGAGAGAAGAAGGAAAGGAGGTGAGAGCAGCGTGGTGGCGCCAGAGCTGCTGGCAGCGTGCCCGCAGTCAGTGACCTTGTGACAGCCGTGGACCGCGGCAGCACGGACGGGTGTGAAAGTATGTCTGAACCTGTTCTCTGGCTCAGAAAATTTGTTTTGTAAATTTGGAATGATGTAAGCAAATGCTTTTGGTTACTGATACATTTTTTGTCCTTAATTGACCTTTTATATTGCTAAATCTGAAATAAAATCAGTTTCTTTCCAGTTTAAACGTTAACCATTTGCAGACTGTATAAGCCTGTTTATGCCCCTTTACCCTGAAATGTGTGAAGTCTTCTTGTCAAGATTTTTATAAGTGCTCACAGAAAGAATAAGGGGAACTTCTCTGACACTTTGATATAAAATAAAAAATTATAAAATAAAAACATTAACATTGATGACTCTTTTTGTATATAAACATATAAAAATAGCCAGACCAGTAGGACTCGCACTTTAATTTGTGAGAAATACACAGGCAAATTAATATTCTCTGTCCAGGCCATTGCCTGGGTGTTATGAATGCATTCAGGACGGTAGCACTCTGCTGCCATGCTCTCCAAACACCACATCCTGGTGCTGGGCCACCTCAACGCAGCAGCACCAGGAGCAGGTAAGTGCACAGGACCGTACCACCAGTGGAGCACATCAGGAATTTAGCTCTTGATGCAGTCATTCACACTGGGTGTTTCTGTTACCTATTTTTAGTTCGAAAATCTGCTTGCTAAAATTGTACAGCAGGCTAACTTCAGGCACCTAATAAAACCTCACCAGCCACATCTTTTCAGAAGAAGTAATGAAATCGGTTTCCTCTTCCTAAAGCGCCGGCTCTTCAACTGTGATCCCAGGTGCAGCCCTGGCAGCAGACATGAGGACGGAGAAACCCTAGTCCCTGCCTTGCTGCCTGCCAGCCACCAGCCCCAGGCCTCCTCTAGACTGTCGGTGTTCAGGGAACTTCAAAATGTCATGGCCCATGACCAGAACGTTAGAATTCCTAGGCTTGTACCCTAAAGAAATTTTCAGACACTGGTCAAGATGAGTAGGCGCTAACCTACATTGAAGCATCACAAAGCAGAGTATGCATATGTGTTATATAGCCACACTGTGGCATACTTTATAGTGATAAAGACCACTAAACTCCAGGAATGTATCTAAAGGAGCAGTGTTTGCCTAACGTTTACCAGGCCCTGAACTAAATCCTCAGGACAGAAAAAAAAAAAAGTAAACAGAACTATATTAATGTATCTTAAAAGGAACAAACAAAACCAGATATATCAAAATGTAAAGCAGAGAAGTAATATAAGTTGAGAATGTAGTGAGGGATTATGCTGGTTTAGTAAAATGGAAGTTGGGGCTTTTCCTCCAAGATCCATGACTTTATTAGCCCTGGATAGTTACTCGGTTTTAGTACTAGGCATGCTTGTTGAGTGGGTATTGGGTCCAATTAGAGAGCAGTTGGTTACCACAAAGGTGTGTGTACCACTACAGCACTCAGATTTACAGTATCATGCTGGTGGCTGTGGCTCATAGGTCTCAGAACTGGGTAGAACTGGTGGTTGCTTCCCTCCTTTGGAAGCTTGCTTGGTGCCTTCTGATGATAACCATGAAAGATAATGACAAAATTAAGATCTTAGTGTAGCTAAATGATCATCCTATGTTAACTATAAGAAGCAGGACATCCTGAAATGTAGTAGTGATTGTGGTATTTCAACATTACAAAATTCACTAAATTTAACTAAGTAAGTAATTTTCAAAAAGAATAAGATACTAAATTTGGTATAAAATATGCTTGTAGTCACAGGAAAATGTTTAGGCCAAATAAACGGAAAGAAAAAAAACTAAAATAAATGTGAAAACATAAAAAATAGCCTTTAAATTCACTTAATTTTTAAGTTTGGGTTTATTTTTTGTTTATGTGTTTTGGTCAGGGATACTATCCTGAGACAAAGCAGCCTGTCAGAGTTCTTGTTCTTTGCCTGGGAATGCTAGAAAGAGAGAAAACAGTTGGCATTTCTGTTCTCATTATGGCTTCCGCTTTGAGTGAAGCTCGTGGCAGGTAAGAGCTAAAACCAGCCCTTGACCTTTCCTTCCTCAAAGGGTAATTGAAGTGAATGCAGATCCATCTGGGATTCTTAATGTTATAAAAATGCACATGGCCACATGCCCTCCGCTGTGGCCCCTCTGAGGCCACGTAGTCAGTAATGCATCTAAAAATGGGGATATCATAAAACGGGTCATGAAAACGTGTGAGGGGATGAGTGGTGTGCTGCTGTTTTTAGAACTCATTCAGTGAGTGGTGGTGGGTGTTCTTCTCAAGCTGTCACTGCCCAGGTTCTCGATAAGATCGGATGTGTGAGGTACATAAACCTGTCATGTTGTGTCAGTGTGGCCTGCGTAGGAAAGGTTAGATAGAGGTAGAATACAGCCGAAACATGCTGTTTTATCTTAGTGATAACAAGGAAGAGAGGGGAGGCGTGAAGTGAGTTACCACTGAGGGGCGTATCAGTGTGAACAATTTGTCTATACGGTGTCGGTGTGGAGAAGTTAAGAGGGGTGGCATTCTTCACTGCCATTCACAAACAAGAGTAGGTCTGCCTTCACCATCACCGTGACAGCCAACAACCCAGCAGTTCGTCGTTGGCGGCGGCGGCGGCGGCGGCGGCGGGTGGCCCCATTTCAGCTTACTGGGAAGCACAGTACATTTTCCGTCTTTGCTTCTTTCAGCTTTTAGTGGAGAGATGTGATACAGGCACCACATTGTGGAGAAATTCTCTCTAGATGAAACTCAAATTCTAAGGAAAATGGTAAGACATCAGCCCTTACTAGGGTGGTGTTAGAAGTACTGGGTCTGTAGAAAGAATGTTCATTAGCACGGCCATCCCCACCACCTCCCAGACATACACACCCCTCACCAAACCCATAGACCATGTCTCTGTCACAGCTACTAAGTCGTCTCAGTCCCTGTGGAGAGGTATTGCCAGTGGTGTGGTGGCAAGCAAGCTCAGAAAGAATTTACAGCATTTGTCAGAGTGTTGCACCATGGCCCATTTCAAACCCTGATACAGCCCTGCTCTGTTAAGCCTTTTGCCATCCGCTTTCATTTCTGGCTAATGCTTTCATACACTAACTCTCGCATGGGCACTGAAGAACTCACTCTATTGTGACCCCGTTTCCAGAGCCACAGTCCCCATGCTTCTCTATTTTGTGCAATGCTCATTTTATGATGGATTTGTATCTTTAGATTCTCTGCTGATGAAATTTTCCAAAGCTTCTCTTTGGGTTTTTTCCCCTACTTTTTAATTCCAGTAAATCTTATGCTCAGCTCAAAAAGGAACCAAACCTTATGGAGAAAAGGAGGTGTAAGAAACAGAATGGTGGCTCTTTGATTTACCCACTTTAAATGATAATGTACAAATTCATCATTTAACTTAAAAGAGCAGTGTTGAGTTAGGAGAGGGGGATTCCCACTTGAAAAGAAAAACATGGATTCTAAATGCAGTGCAGGCAGAAGTCTGCTCTGTCTCCCACATCTGCTGGAAATTATTCCCTGAAGATTACATCATGGTATTAATTTATGTTACTTGATCAGCTAAAATATCTTCTGGAGGCTTTCTTCACAGCACTAATTAAGAAGAAAAAGATTTTTTTTTTGTCTTTTAGAAAATTATTATTTTTCTCATCCTCATAATGCCAAATGTGATCCTTATAGCTAAACTGCTACCACTTTTTTTAAACGATGGGGATAATTTTGAAATTAAGAAACACTCAAGTGGTTTTTGAATCTATTTTCTGTGCTTAACATAGGTTATGACTATCAGGATATTCAAATACTTTAATAAAAATACACTAGAAATGAAGGGTCCCACATATAGAAAATATATCATCCCCCTTAAAATACATGCTTTGTAGTTGGTTCTCAACTGTCACAGTGAACTTATAATCTGCAGGCTTCCTTCTCTTTTCCATGTGATCTGTATAAAATGTTGTTGAATTTTCCATTTGGGACAAATGTTTTATTTGGGGTGAGAGGCATGGACATTTTTCCTCTATTCTAAAAATCTCATTATAATACTGTATTATGGGTGCAAAATGAATAAACTGATTAAGAATTAGTGGTGCCGGGCGGTGGTGGCGCACACCTTTAATCCCAGCACTCGGGAGGCAGAGCCAGGCGGATCTCTGTGAGTTCGAGGCCAGCCTGGGTTACCAAGTGAGTTCCAGGAAAAGGCGCAAAGCTACACAGAGACACCCTGTCTCGAAAAAACAAAACAAAACAAACAAACAAACAAAAAAAGAATTAGTGGTATCTCCCAACCAGCTGAAGAATTCAGCAAGTGATTGTTGAACTTAAAGGGATGTGCGATGTGTAGGGTTTAAGTCCATTACCTAGGAAATGGCATGTGTTTCAAACCTGATGCATCCAAAGTTGAACATAGCTGCCACCCCCAGCCTTGCTTCATGACGGTTCTCCCATCTCTGCATTGGCAATGCCAGCTTCCTAGTTGTCCAGGCCATGTAACCTGAGTCCATTTTTACCTTGCACACTCAAGCTGTTAGGATATTCTATGCATTCGCCCTTCAAAACAGACCCAGAATGTGACTATTTCCCACTCTTACCCCTCAAGGGAAAGATCCCATCAATATGCACGTGGACTCCTAAAAGAGGACCGTATCTAGTCCCCTTGCATTCACCTGTGTCCCTCTAGCTTATTAGCATGGCAGTCAGTGAACATTTTTAAAGTATATCACAGTGTCATATTCTGTTTACACCCTATATAATTAGTAAAAGCCCAAGCCTTTACGGTGGTGTATGCGGCTCGGTGGAATTGCCATCCTGCTCCCCAGTCTCTGGCCTCCTCTTTCCACCCTCCCCACTCACTCTCCTCGCTGGCTGCTGGTCAAGTAAGCTGTGTCTACTCCTCCCAGGGTCTTTGTAGTGGCTGCTCCTGCTATCTCCAACGGTGTTTCCCATGACATCCTGACAATGCATCCCTTGGCTCCTTCAGGTCTTTGTTCAAATGATGCCTCAGAGAATTCCACAGTCACAGTCCTTCCTTGGAACTGCAACCCTCTCCATTCCACATGTTCAGACTCAATCTGCCTGTTCATTTGCAGTCAATGGTAGATACTGTGAACCGAAGCACTTTGCCCAATTAACTTACTTCATTTTCACACACAGTCTTAGGAGGTCAGAACTTGCTAGTCATTTACAGGTGAGGGAATTGAGTGCTAGATATTTATTGTGGCTGGAGAGATGGTGCAGCCAACAAGAGCACCTGCTGCTCTTGCTGGGGACCTGGGTTCAGTTCTCAGAACCCACATGTTGGCTCATAGTTGTAACTCCAACCCAAGCAGATCCAACGCCCTCTTCTGGACTCTACCAATACCAGGCATGTACATAGCATAAATACATACATGCAGGGAAAACATCCATACACATAAAAATAAATACATTTTTAAGGTTTCTTTTTCTTTTTGTGCACTCAGTCCATTAAAACAAGCATTTTTTGTCTACTTTTTTTACTAGTATCTCAGTGTTCAGAACCTATCAGAGAGTGAATAATCAATATTTGTTAAATTGATGGATAAACCACTACATCCCAGAAAGAACCTTTAAGGGCCAATATGAATTTATTACATGCTCACAGTTCAATATCACTTCATGAAGAGAGGTTGTGTTTATGATAAAAATGCAGAAGGATATAACCTCAGCTCAGGGACTGCTCCAACAATGTATAAATAATCTCCCAGTTTCCCTTCTCTCAGATGGAAACAACATCCGTCTGACCTTCCACCAAGACCCTGTCATAGCCTAAGAAAATACAGGCAGGAAAACTGCTTTCACAAGTGAAGACTGTAATGAGTAATGCTAGTGCTTAAGGGATGCTCAACTTTATATACCAGATCCTCTTCTAAGCATTGTGTGCTAACTCATTTGATTCTTATAAACAACCATATGAAGTGTTCATCTCTATCTTTATCTCTGTTTTCCAAATCACGAAAAGATTTGGGCCTTAGTGAAGCTAAGTAATTTATCAATGTCACACGGTCAGCAAAGGAGCTAGACTATCAGACTCGCCCCAGAGCTTCTGCCCCTGGTCACCAGTTTACTGAGCCTCTCACTAACTGAACCAAGGTGTCCTTCTGGTAGACCGTCTACCATTTATAATCTGGTTAGAACACAGGAGTTCAATTGAAAATAATTATATATGTAAAAGTGAAGTGAATGCCAGAAGGGACCAAGAGATGGGTTTAGTGAGATTAGCCTAGAACTACTTCGTGACAGGAAATTTTGACCATAATCTGAAAGGAAAGGAAAACATGACATTGAGGAGACAGATCTTGTCCCAGGTGGAGAAAAGGTTGTGCAGATGGACTATTAAGATAAATGTTAGGGACAATGTTGTGTCAATGTAATGCCAAAACATCTGGTCGCTTCCACTTTTTTTAAAAAAAACCAACCTCCATCATTGTAGTGAATTCCTTCAGTCAATCCAGATGTTTGGCGTCTTGTAGACAAAACATCCAGATGATTAACTGAAGATTTGACAGAGTTGACTGGATTAGCCAAACGTTGTAGCATTGTACAGACGCTGTCAGGACATTGCTTGGCTGGAGTGAGGTCCAGCTGTAAAGGAGATGGATGGTCTGGGCAGTGAGGGGGCTTTGGAGCAGAAGACCTGGGCCTGGCCCGGATGCAACTGGGAGCTGCTGCAAGAGGTGTGCGATGGAAATGATGCTTCAGGAAGAGAATTGTGTGTGAAAAGAATAAAAAAGCAACCGTGAGAGGAAAGCTGTAGACAGGAAAGAGGATCTTAGGAGTGTTGCAGGTGTGTGTGAGGTAATTAAAGTCTGAACCGGAATGTGGAGAAGGCAACAGGAAGGAGCGGATCTGAAAAGCATTAGAGAAAAAGAACAGGAAGTCGTGATGGGCTAGACGAGGGAGTGAAATGCACATCACCCCAAGGCTGGAGACCACGGAGCCTGGGAAAGCAGCTGCTGGCAGTCCCGCCACAGGAGTAAACCAAGAGGGAATCCCCAAAAGACCCCTCCCCCAAGGCCTCCGTTCGGAGGCCACTGCCAGGTCTATAATCAGCAGGTACGGAGGATGAAGAGACTAACTTTAGGGTCCCTCATTAGTTGAGTGCTTCCTAAATCGATTTCCTTTTTAAGGACTGTTTCACGAAGGGATGAGAGTGTTAGGTTCACACTCTCGGGTGGACATAACCAGTGAAAAGTGTAAACAGCATTTAATGGCATTGGCTTTCGTGTAGTGTGTAACGCAAGCTAAGAAATATAAACCATAATTAGATGCAGTGGGATTATGAGAAACTGCACAGTACCTATTTGATTTGACAGATTAGCATTTAAAAAGCCTGTTTGGCGTATGCAGACAGGTGTCTGTGAGTTTGAGGCCAGCCTGGTCCCCAAATCGGTTCCAGGACATCCAGGACTGTTTGACACAGAGAAACCTTGTCTCAAAAGAACCAAAGGAAGGAAAGAAAGAAAAGCCTGCGGAAAGCCAGGCATCAAAGGCTGAGTGCAAGTGGTTGTTTATGTTATGTAAAGGTCTGATTTGCAAAACTTTGGAGATCACAAGCCTTAGTTGAGGTAGAGATTTCACAGAATTTTTTTTTTTAAATTTTCAAATCTTACTTGATAAGAATCAAGCTGCTCCTTAGACACAGTCATGGATTCCAATTTATTAGAGTCAACCCCGTGAGGGTTCCAGGAAAGGGTGCTACAGTTTAAAGCCCAAATGTCCCCCAAAGGCTCATCTGTTTATAGCTTAGTTCCTAGCCTAGGATGCTAATGAAGGCGATGGAAGTTAAGGGCATAGACCTAGTGGACGGCAGTTATGTCATGGAGGGAATGCCCCTGAAGGCGATATTGTCTCTCTTTTCCCTCCCTGCCCTCTTTGAGGTCAGCAAGCTCCATGCTCTCATAATGACCCGTTTTGCAACCATGCCCCACAACAATGTAGCCAAGTGACCGTGGATCAAAAGGTCTGAAATCATGCTCCAAAAGCAATGTTCCCCTCTCTCCAATTGATTCATCTCAGGTATTCGTCACAGTGAGGGAAAGCTAACACAGGGTGTGTGCTCTCGCTTACTAAAAAGCATCCTGAGTATTTATGGAATTCGTGGTTTTATACATGTGCAGCTTCCAGCATTTTCAGCTCCAAGCCTATCGGCCCACACAGCCAGTTGGGTGCCCTTTAGAAACACACTGAGATTTTTCTCCAAATACTTGCTTGTTCAATGGAGAAAAAAAAAAAAGGAAAAAAAAAAAAAGAAAAACAATTCTTTCCATAGTTAGATTGTAGAGCATCGTCTCACACGTACAGTGCCCTAGGTTCAAGCCCCAGTCCCCCAAAATAACAACAACAAAATAACAAGAGAAAAGGCCTTTCAGAGAGGCTAAGCTCCCTCTGTTCAAGGTTTGTGCACTATTCCCCCCCCAACCACGCCCCCAATGCCCCACCAACACCCTAAAAGAACACAGAATCTGTAAGAGCTGAAATGTGTTCTGTGTTGCAGAATCACGCTGAGGAGATGAAGGGGTCAGGAATCCTGTCATCATTGGTTTCTGAAATGACAAGTCCACTGGTCTGGGTAGGGGTCCAGGGGCCTGTTTGTTTTGTTTGTTTGTTTGGTTAGGTTTTTTTTGTTTTGTTTTGTCTTGTCTTGTGTGTATGTGTGTGTGTGTGTGTGTGTGTGTGTGTGTGTGTGTGTGTGTGGTGTGTGTCCTGGGCAAATGCTGCCCTAGGGCAAAAAGTAAAGAATGAGAAACACCTAACACGGATATGAGACTCTCAAACTGTAAAAAATTGATGGAATGTCTTTTCTCACCTAAGAATCACATGACCTTACAGATTCCTTTATGAAATGAGCTCCTAGGCAAATTCACTATGTCCTTTGAGGGCAGAATTTTCCATAGAAACTGCATGAAGTCTGATGGAATGAGCCTGAGAAGCCAAGAAGATGAGTAGGACCCTTGTCTGTTCTCAGTTCCCAGCCCTACTCCACCCCCTCAGGAACACTGTTGGTGCATGGTGGGGGGTGTAATTAATGATCTTGATAAGTCTTTCCCAGTATTCCAAGGCTGAGCGAGTCACTCATTTACCAAATAGAACACCAGTTGGTTTCTCCGAAACAATGAGTGATTCAGGTGTTTCATATATGCTTCCCATAGCCACGCTATTAGAAGAACTAGATTTAGCAGATAGCAAGCTACTCTTTCAGAAAGCTAATCGATGGAATGTCCTCGCCCTAACACCAAGATTAGAGTGTTCTCTTAGGTGCCCTTTTGGCAGAACAAACTACAAGAAAAAGGACTGGATTGTTTTCTCCTTGATAACTATGGTTTCGTTTGTCCTGGTATCAACTTATTTCTCCAGCCTTCTTTTTCCCAAGGCTGTAGGAGAAGTAGACATTGGGAGGCTTTTGATTTAAAAGCAAATGAAGCGGCAAAATGGAAAGTCAAATCTATGTTTAACTTACTTCATTATTTTTTAAATATACCAGGCATCTCAAACACAAGCCAATTCCTTTTGATCTGAGTGATGATTATTTCCCACTTCTCTGTACTCCAGCCTCTTTCAAGTCCCTTCTAGCAACAACAGCAAATGCGTCATGCCCCACCAAGGGGGGAGGGTGTTGGGGGGGGGTAGAGGGGACCCAGGACAGAGGGAGAGCTGGCAAGAGAGGCCTGTGAAAGAGAACCCTTGGGAATTTTCACAACATAAAGGTCTTGTGTCCTGAAACAAATCAAAACAGGAAGATTCATTTCCTTGATTGATCTTTTTATCGTCTATATAAATAGGTTAATGTTCACCACCTTGATCTGAACACAGCAGTGATAAGGGCAAGCCTTTCACAGACAGTTCTTTAGGTACTTAGCTGATTCTACTACCCTAGTGTGATTGATCACATAGAACGGCTTTGAGTATTGTATGCTCTTTTTTTTTCCCTTGAGGGAAATTGCCAGCCCATACATACAATGACTCTGTATAAACTGGAAAAGGGCACTATTCCCAAGACACTTTATTCTCATGCATCAGAATTCTAAGAATGTACTGTATCATTTGGAAAAATTCTTTACTCAATCTGCAGTCTAACAATGTCTGTCCCACTGTTTGCTTATGAGCTCTGTTCAACTCTAGTTTTCTGAGGAACTAGATTTTTGTTCCTGCGACAACATGGTCCTAGGGCCAGTGTTCAGCAGATGGGCCCTGCTTGGCCTGGTCTGTCTCTGTCTTACCTGCAGAGGCTCGGTATTCTTAAAAAAAATAAAAAAGAAAAAAAGAAAAAAGTCCTGGAAATTCAGACTAGACTAGAACTCCAGAGCCTTCAGTGACCAGGATCCCCACCACAGCCTCTGACACTTGGCTCTGGGAAAGATAATTCTTTACCAAGCTTGCCAACCAATGGCCACCCAACAAAACAAGAAACAAAGACATTCTCCCTAGACCTGTGGAATATGACTAGTGAATATGCCTCTTCTGCAGGCTGGTAATAGTCTCAGGTCTCCACAACCTGTGGCCTGGTATATCACTCTCTCCTTGGAAACATCCTGATATGGTCCATCATCTGCCTGTAGCACCCAGGGGGAGCCCTCTCTGTATGCCCCATGTGTGTGGAAGTGTCTCCTCTCCTGAGCAAATGCGCTCTGTGTCAAGTGCTAGTTATGGGTCAGGAGGATACACTAACTCCTTGAATATCCCAAATAGTCAACATCCCCAGGCTTGTTCATTAGTAACAGAGTTTTCTGTTACTCAACAATCCCATCAAGAACCATGTAGAGCCGGGCGGTGGTGGCGCACGCCTTTAATCCCAGCACTCGGAAGGCAGAGGCAGGTGGATCTTTGTGAGTTCGAGGCCAGCCTGGTCTACAGAGCAAGATCCAGGAAAAGGCGCAAAGCTACACAGAGAAACCCTGTGTCAAAAAAACCAAAAGAACCATGTAGAAACAAGGAAGCCATTTCTAAAATCTACTAGCCAAAAAGTCCTCTGGCTTCTGGACATCTGCCCTCTTTGCCTTTTATTCTGTATCCTCCTTGCTGTTGGTAGTTAAGATCTTATCGCAAGAGAGGAAGAAATGTTTTGTTTTGTTCTCCTTTTCTCTCTGAGGATAAAGTACTTAATCTACAAATGCTCAAACTTTCAAAAACCCAGCAAGTTCTCACTCTTCTGGGCCCACGTTAAGAGAGGCAAGTTCCGGCATTCCCATCATCTTTTAAAATCTCTACAGAGTGAGAAAATGGCTTGGTGGCCACAGACCCAACATGTGTCTAGTTAAACCTTAAGAAAACTTCTGCCAACACAGGACTCATATGCTCCAGGATTTGTTGGAATGGTTCAACCAAAAAAAAAAAAAAAAAAAAATTCAAATCCTGGTTGATTCGCCTGCAGGACCTCCGTGAGATGGACTCTATGGGAAACAATTCCATCTTCCAGAGTGGATACTCGTTTGCTTTTCCAGCCAGGAGTCTGGGAGAAGCCAGCAGGCAATGTAGTCATTTGGTAATGTCCTTCTCTCTGCCAAGGTGGATTAATGCTGGGAGTTCTTACAACTGGTGAAGTAATGGGTAGTGTTTACAGATCCTCCGAGGTCCCCAAGGTGTGATTATTTTCCTACGCAGGTTTCTGTCATCATTCCCCCAAAGGGTGCTCTGTCATTTCCTTTACTCTTCCTTACTGAACCCTCAAGCCGGTGTTACAAGGACAACAAGCTCCGCCAGTCATTACCAATCTCCACAAAACCAACTGGTAAACACTTCCCAGACACCACTAAAGTGAGAAGTCATCCTGACAGTTAGCACTGGCTTCCTTTGAAATATTCTGGAGAGTTAGGAATAGTTATTTAGTAAAATGTGATTTTAATAGCCACCCTCTCACTCCCCAACTTTGTTGCCCCGACGTAACCCTCTCAGGGTGGCGTTAGAATGTCATAGACCTGTGAAGCGCTCAGTCTGTGAGCAACTTCGTATATGTAAGATGGGGTTTTAGGACTAATTGCTCTTGGCATTTTTTTTTAGTATTATTGTCATTCATTCCCCCCAGCTACTGTCACCACCACCACCCCAGTTCCTCAACTTATATTCTACTCCTTTCTGGATTTCACAAGTCTGTAGAAGCCTTCTGACATCAAAAAAAAGGCCACATTCTAGAGTCCGAGGTCTGTACACACAATAAAATTAGTTAAATAAATCCTAAGAGTCGTTTGCCCGCCAGCCCAGCAAAAATATAAATGAATAAAAACCAAAAGGAAATAAAAATAAAATTAACAGTTCAGGTTCTGTCTGTTGCTACCAACTGGCTTGATTCCCACAATGGTTTACCTAAACTCTGAGTTCCCTCATCTGGAAACTGGACATATTTGTTACCCCCAAAGGATCGAGGGTGTGTAGAGGCTAAACTCTGTCCAAGGGAGACAGAGCTTGGTAAGTGCTGGCCACAAGTACTAGTTAGTGTTTAGTAATGGTTATCGTTAGGGTTTCCTCGTCAGTTGGAAGTGTTAGAACACCTAGCTAAGGCCGGGTTCTGTACTCCTGGGAGGGGACTTTACAGCCTCTCACTGGGGGCTAAATAAGCTTCGGATCAAGAGTTGTGCAGCCGTCCCCTGGGTCTAATCCCCAGCCCCCTTTGTTCATGGACTTGAGCCCCAATACTTTCCTGATCCTTCAGTGCCTTTTTCCTCCTGGTCACTCAGGAGATCAGAAACCTAGGTCCTCGTTGAAGATCCCTTCAACTCCGGGTCAGATCCTAAGGTCACCCATGACAGCAAAGGCAGAATTATGGAAAGCTGAGCCAAGTGTTTTTCAGAACCTGGGCCATTCTTATCAGCAGATCCATCCCAGGAGAGGCACTGTGTTGCCTAAGCCAAATGCTGTGCCTGATGTTAGGTAACCAAGGCCATAAGCCAGAGGTGCTGCCTGGCTGGTGCAGAATCACAGGGGAGCTTTAGCTGGGGTGGGGGGGAGAAGCAGGTGGCTGGCACCCAAACCAGGGACCCCATTCTCAAAAGGTTCTTGGGCCATCCTGATGACCCCAGGCTGGAAACCGTGGTGAGAATAGCCCCTAGCTTTCTCCTTCTATGCTTTGGAACTGGACTGTCCTTCCCGAACCACGTAAAATTTGCCAGTTATCCTGTTATTTTGATAACAGTCACCATGTGTTTCCAACAGATCACAGAGCATCCAGCCGCTGATTATGGCTTCTGAACCCTTTTGTCCCACACCTCACCCCGTCAGCCCAGGAGAGAACAAGGACATCAAATTGGAGCCAAAGTAATACAATCAAGAGAGAACACGGGGCTGTAGAATCAGCAGCAGCTTGTTTGGAACAATGGATAAGAGTTCAAAAGATTTAAAGGCCGGAGACTCAACACCACTGATCAAAAAACGGATAAAAGAGCTGCTCTCTGCCAAGGCAATCTGACACGCCAGAGCACTTACTGTGCTGCTAACCCGGGGACCTTTGTGTTATAAGAGAAAGGAAAAGGGAAAGAAAATAGAAGATTGTGGGGAAAGCCTTGATGTGGTCGAAATAAACAAGCAGGGGAGCTGTGGCAGGGGGCCATATTGTTGAGAGATGTCTGTTCTGCCTTGTGGACCTAAACATCCCCAGGCCGCAGGTCCTTTCCTACACCTTGACCCCTCCAGGGTGGTGGAAGGGCGTTCTACTAACTAACCAACTAGACGGCACAGACGGGCACCTGGAGACTGAGAGGCACCGGAACAAGTGAGGACCCCTTCAGGACTGGCCCTGGAGGCCGAGATAGTGTCACAATTGGCCGTCAGACAAAAATCACTGAAGGCAAGCCCATGCTCCCTCACTCCGATCTGCTGCTCCGTGGTCTCTCCAGATGGAGCCCAGTGACTGCCCACTGCACATCCTGAAGTTGTTCTTCCTGTTTGCCCAACCGAAAACAAGGTCCAACCTCACCCAGAATCCTTAGGTTTTACAAAAAAAAAAAACCCAAAACGCTCCAAATATAAACACGCGTCTCTTTACTGACATTCAAACACCCTTCTGGAAGACACAGTCTATGTAGATTCCCTCTCTGAACTTTATGCAAGGATAGGCCAGTCTCAATCTACCAAGCCCATACTTTCCTTCATGTGGTCTTCATAGGTCCTGTGTTCCTCATGGTTCCTGATTCCTCCTCTCAAGGCTGGTTGGGACCCACGCCTGCATGCCGAGAAAACGTCCCCACTACTCCCCAAAGCTACGGGTTGCCGTGTTCTAACGAGATGAAATCGTTAAAATGATTTTAGTAAAAAATAAAATCGCGAATGACATGTGCCTATGGTACAGATCTCATTAAAGCTCCCCGCTGTAAAACCCTATACTTTAGAAGCGTGGCCTCTCCCTCCAAGTGACTTCCAAACGGTCCAGGATCTGATTTACCCATTTTTGGCTCTGGTACCCGAGTAGGCCTCAGCCAAACAACTGTCTCCCCACAGCGGTGATACCCATCTTTAAGAGCACGGCTAGTAGAAGCGACTGTAGCCAGGACGGAATGAACCCTCAGCTCTGAGGACTGCTTCCTGCTGTGTGCGTATGGCATGTGCGTCCCAAGGCGTCCGGGGGAGGCGAGGCAGGGTCCAGAGGCTGATGGCTATCCGTCTCTTCTGGGACTCCCTGGGATCTTACTCGTGCCCTACTTTTCAGAGGTCAGTCCCGACTTCTGATTAACCCCCACTTTCTGTCCTTCTTAGGGTGACGCCATCTCTGCCAGCCAGGGCTTTGATGGCTCCCCAAGACGGTCACACCCAGGCCCACAAGGCCACAGCCAAGTCTACCCACAGTGCCCCTGTTTGCTTCTGCTGACTAGTTAAATACAAAATTCCTTCCCATCATAATTGTAAAATTAGAACATGGGGCTTTTTAAAGGTGAAGTGTCAGGGCCCAGGAGGTATCTTAGTATCAAGAGCCTTGCCTGTGGGTGTAAAGCCCTGAGGTTGGGCTGGGGTGTCTCAAACAAGATAGTTTCAAAGGGGGACTCTTACGTGATCATCCAAAGCCCTTTTCTACAGACAAACATCTGTTCATTTCAGTGTATTCTTTCTAGTCTTTTTTCTTTCCCTGGGCAACAAATTTTTAGGTTTTTAGTATTGCTCAGCTACGGACCTTTTATGAGGTCTTGTTTGTTGTGTTTGTTTTTAGCAAAAAAGGTGAATTTTTACGAAATGTTGCTGTAAAGCTTTTAGAGTCGTCATAATTGACGCACCATCAAGTACTTAAATGTTCTTTCTACTGGGGGGCATCCCTTATCTTGATGTTTCCAATTTGTTGTAATTACGAAGTGCTGAGTAGAGAACCCTTTCAACACCACCCCGCTCCCCGCTGGCCTGTGTTCCATGGCTCATGGAGTACACACACCTGGTAGACTGTCACCCTGTAGGTGGTGGAGTTACTGAAACTTGGAAAACATCTGCTCTTTTCCATGTTGCTGATGGAAGCGAAGCAGAGCAGGGGCAGGTTCTTTCAGACAGCTTCTGTGTCTATGATCTAGGCCTAGTCCTGCCTGCGTGAGGGGTGGAGAGCTTTGCCACAGGGAGAGGGAGCAGGGGAGAGGGGCCAGACATGGTCTGAAGTGGACAGCACTCTGAGAAAAGAAATGACTGGTGGTTTGGGGGACATTGATAGCAAACACTCAATATCCCCTTAGTCACAAGCCCCCGGTGTTATTTGTGGGAATTGTACTTGTCTCTTTTACTAAAAGAACCGAAAAGTGTGGTCATAAGAGCTAGCCTAAGTGAGCAAGGAGTAACAGCATTCAGCAGTGGCTGCGCCCCTTGAAGCCCTTGTCCCGTGTTGTGAAACAGTGGGATTAAGTTTCCGCTAGATTCCAGGTCATGGATCATTTGAAATGTCTCTCTGAGTCCCTGCCTGGGCTCCCATCTCCTAAAAACTAACTTGACGGAAAGTGGTGGTAATAGAAGAGAGCGTTGGGAGAAAGATTGGCTGGAGGATCAATTCCGGCCCCGGTGGCCTTTAGTCTTGAAGGACTTAGACGCCCTGTTGGTAGTTACCCTGGTTAGGAAAGGGCAAGCAGTCACGCTCATCGTGTTGGTGTCTAGCCATTGTGGCTGCTGCCTGTCTGGGAGTGTGACCAAAGCTTCAGCAGGAAGAACCTGACTTGGCCCGTGTTTGCCATGGGGTGACTCTCTCTTTAGGAGAGACAATGTGTCACAAACTTTGTCTTCAGTTGAGCCAGTGTTCTCAATACTAATCTGTGAGGAAGGCTAGCTGACCAACGGCGCACACTCTCTGTCTAGATTTATAAAGGAGTTGGTAAGTTATTGTCGATGCCGCCATCAGTTCCTGAGCCATTGGAGATGGACAAAACCGTGGTGACTCTCCCTTCCCAGTCCCAGAGGAGGAGAGTAGCAGCGCCTCACGCTGGAACAGCGCCCTTCCTGGCAGTGAGGCCATCACCCTCTTAGTTCACTTGACTCTCATCTGTGACCTCCACCTAGCTGAAAAGCCACAGTGCCGGAAAGCGGAGACCCAGCCTTTGGATGCCTGTCAACAACAACCCTACCCAGACCTCCAAACCCACTCCCTTCTTTTAGTCCGCGAGGATTCTCACTGTTCCCATTTCTGAAGGATGGTTTCCTTCTTGCCATCCAGCTCACACAAGATTGGAGGAAAGCCAACTCCATTCTCGTTATATCCAGTGAGGTCAGCTTCTCCAGGCCTGGACTCTCCGCACCCTTTCCCCAGTCACAACATTCTCGGGGACACTTTTTGACCCTGCTGTGTTGTCCTGTTAAAGGTCACCGGGTTTTTGAATTCTTTCCATTCTCCTCTCAGTTATTTGTGATGGCTTCTTAGAAACTTAAAAATAACATTTATTTCCTCAGTGGTTTTGTATATTTCCATTTGGCAAACTTTATTTTGTTCCATGTGTTTCTAAGGGAACAGAAACAAAAATGGTTTCTGTCCTACTCCCTACACCGGCCTGCTTGTTATCAGGACCGGAAATGCCCTCCATCCAAAGCGGGTACACCCAACCACAAACGGAGCCTCAACTCAGAAGCTCACAATGCAGAAGGGACAATGGGCATTGTCTGGTTGTTGAAGCGTCTACTGCGATGCATGTGCCTTAATCAGAACTTTTTTTTTTTTAATAGATTCATGCCACTTTGTCTGGATATAATTACAGTGTAAACGTGGTTTGCGTTATAACTCTTACCGCAACAACGGAGTCCTGTTATTAAAACGAAAGTGAGGACAGGCTGGGAAGTCTAGATGAAGGGCAGAAGTTACTGGGAGGGACTCGTGGAGGGCTGCTGGAGTGCAGGAAGCCTTCTATTTGAAGAGCTGGCTGGTAGTTTTCATTCCGTCACAATTCATTGGGTTTCTTTATAGTCATATTTTTCTATATATTTGTCCGACTTTAGTAAGTGTGATTTTTTTTTTGAGGTTTGTAAGTGTGATTTTAAAAAAGAAAAAGCGGGATTTGGTTGAGGTAGGCAGCTGGGGCCGCCCGTCCTTTCATTGGTAGCATTATTTTAGTGTCCACCTTGTGGTCTGCGTGTGATAAGCAAACA
Organism: Peromyscus eremicus; assembly: GCF_949786415.1. Taxonomy (NCBI): domain Eukaryota; kingdom Metazoa; phylum Chordata; class Mammalia; order Rodentia; family Cricetidae; genus Peromyscus; species Peromyscus eremicus. The sequence continues at coordinate 48,016,869 of NC_081427.1, forward strand.
CCGGGACCTGTTACAGGGAATATAAGTGTGGGGCCACAAAACCTGGCTTCAAGGAGTTTACAGTTTGAAGGCAGCTATAATATAAATGAAAAGTGCTCAATTAAAAAAAAAATTAGGGCCAGGCGGTGGTGGTGCACGACTTTAATCCCAGCACTCGGGAGGCAGAGGCAGGAGGATCTCAGTGAGTTCAAGGCCAGTCTGGTCTACAGAATGAGCTCCAGGACAGCCAGGACTGTGTTACACAGAGAAAGCCTGCCCCAAAAAAATAGATAGATAGATAGATAGATAGATAGATAGATAGATAGATAGATAGATAGATAGATAGATGATAGATAGATAGATAGATAATTATTTTAATTCATATACTAACTATAGATAATAATGGTTTCCATTACGCGACTTCCATATGCATATAAATATATTTTGATCATGTTCATCCCACAGCTCTCTTGTTCCCTTCCACACCTGCTTCTCCCCTCTTCCCAGACAGTCTTTTATTTTCACTTTTTAAAATATTTTCATATTTCAGCTGCTTCTTCTTCTCCCTCCGTCTTTCTGTCTTCTTGTTCTGGCGGACCCCATTGTGTTTTATTTGGGTTTCTTATTCTCTCCTGGATTAGCTGGATGAAGATCACTTACTAAAGTGTGGTCCCTGCCAGTGGTTATACCACTGGAAAAAAAAAATGTCCTTTTCTTCTCCAAGCCACCATTAACAGCTGCCTGTAGCTCCTCAGGGAAGGACGAGATCTCCTGGGGAAATCAGTCCCTGCCACTCACGGCATATGGGGCTGGACAGCCAGTTCTTGTGTGGGTCCTTTGTCAGTAAACAGAAATGTTTTGAGACCAAGAATGCCAAAACATCGTCTCGTTCTAAAAACAGCATTCCACCTCGCTCCATTCCGCCCTCCAGCTCTTACATTCCTTTCTTCCTCCTCTTCTATGATGTTTCCTGAGTGTTCAGCCTTTATATGAGCTAATCATTCTTAGTTTTGGCCAACACCCCATACTAAGATGGGAACACTAGGGGAAACTGACCGAAGGTGTGTATGAGAACCGTCTTTGCTACTTTTGTAGCTTTTGTGCATTAGCCCTATTTTAAATGTCAAATTATGTTATATATCAAGGGAATTGGCAGTGACTTTATAGATAAAAAGAAATTTGGAAAGAGCCATAAAGGAAGAATGAGGTCATTAGAAAAGGAAACAAGAAGGCAGGTGCCAGGGAGGGAGGTACACAGTACAAGGAATCATGGCGTCTACACAAGGACAGTGAAGAGCTCTACGCAACTGCAAGATGAGTGATAAAGAGGGAATGTGGCAGTAGAATGGAAAAGCAGAGGCACCTCAGAGTAACCAAGTTTTAGTGTTGTTTTTTTTTTAAACTTTATTTTGTGATGCTGGGATCAAATCTCGAACATTAGACAAGTGCTTTACCCCCTGAACTATAGCTCAGGCAAGTGTTAAAAATCTAGGAAGCATGCACACAGTTTTGAGTTGCTGTTGAAATCCATTGCTTTACAATGCATGTTCACTTGAAAACAGACAGAAAAAAAAAAAAAAACAGTTAAATCAGCTCCTCCGCACACCGTGTGCGCCTGCAGAGGTGAAGGAATTAAACTGAACCGTTAAGAAGCATCCCCCGAGTGCCCAGTGCTCAGTGTCTGCTATCTCTTTTAATCACCCCAAAAGCCTTATGGAGCAGCTGTTCTTATTTTATTTTACAGATAGAAAATCGAGAACTTGTTTGCGTCCAACAAATACAAAAGTCATAAATATAAGAAGTAGATGCAGCCACCTGAGCTCTTGCTCGTTTCCAACAAACACAAAAGTCATAAATGTCTGAAGAAGGTGGTGCACTTTTTTAGTGCCAGAATGTGCTCCAGCCGTTAAAATGGAAACAGCTTTACACTTACATTTTATTTAAATCTATCTTAACTGAAAAGAAACTCATCTGGGACTAATTTAAGTTCTTCAAGACACAATGGCCTTGATAAAACCATTTATCAAGTGTATTTTATGGAATAATTCAGAGAAGTATGTTTGGCAAGGGGGTAATTATCTCAGAATCCTGAAGTCCAGTAAGTCTGTCCTGCATGGAGCAGTCATGGTATGGAAGGGCTCTTTCCTCAGTCTGGAAAGTCGTCTTTCATGGAGAGAGAGAAAGCATCTCTCTATGCTACATCGCCTGTACACAGACATCCCAGCTCCCGGCTGTGGATGCGTCTGCATTTACCTAAGAAAATGGAAAGGATTTAGCATAACTGTCTTGGGACTTTTAGATACATCATGACTTGCCTTCAGAAGAGTCAAATTGCTCTGTAATTAAAAGTCACGTGGCTCAACAGTCAGTAATGTCATTTTCTGTCCCCTAGTAACTACTTGGGGAGGACACAACGAGACATATTTTGAAGGTTTTATGTGGAATTTTTAGTGACTTCCTTAATCAGGCAGGAATGAGAAGTTCATGAACAGTTGATTATTGCCATTAGGAATTTGCCTTTTGTTGTTTTCTAAGATGTCCCTTCACCAAAATAAACTACAAAACCATTTCCACCTCTCATTTGTGGAAGAGAATGAAATCCTTGAATGGAATTTTTGTTTAACTGAAGACACCCTGCTCCCTATAGCTGCCGTCTTGTGGTAGGCAGGCAGCTGGGCAACAGGAAGCATTTTGTTCTCGATCTTGCCACTCAGCATCACAGGCTGTGATGAAAACTGGAACCAATACGGAGATCACAGAGGTGCCAGAACATTACATTTAGAAGATGGAATTATTTGAGTCAATCTGGAATGTCTGGTTCTTTTGGTTTAGGCCTCATGGGTAGCATTTTGCTGAAAAAAACAACAGGAATTGGCGACGAGGATTCCAGAAGAGAAAACATGATCATGTACCTTTGGAGAGAGATGCGTATCTTTGTCTACTGTTAGCAGGAAGAGGCCGAATTCTTCCACCTTTTCATGATTCAAAATGAAAATTGTTCAGCTCAGTTCCAAACCTGAGTGGAATTTGGAACTGGGGGTTGGGGGGTGGAGAAGCTTCCTCTAGCCTTTGCTTTATGCTGGGTTTTATTTGAAATAAATGCCCTGCCATGACTCAATATCCTCTAGAGCCACAGACGGATGAGGCTGTGGAAAGTTCATCCCTACCACTTCCTGTTATGTGATTTGACAGGTCTAGAGAAGGTCCCAGCAAAGGTTAGGTGCCCTGAACACAACACTCAGATCCTCTGAGGAGACGATGACACTTCCAAAGAGACACATGGGTTGGCAGCCTCTCCAGGCATCTCCGAAGACGTGCATCCTGGTGTCCAGCCAGCAATTGCCACTCCTTGGACTAATCCTGCTGCCTCAGCAAAAGCCTCCACCAGGGGACAGGTCTCACTTCTTGCCTGTCACCAGCCCACAAAGAGCACTGGACATTCTGTCTTGTCACCAGCGATAGGTTATGGGTATTGCGACACTGTGGTAAAAAGTTTGGAGAAATTTAAAAGAAAAAAAGAAAAGAAAAGAATTGCAACAGTTGAAAAAAGGAATTTTCAACTGTCCTCCAACCTTGTTGGCTTGTCTGCAGTGGGAATCAATTTCTATGTATGGTAGGGCCTTCTTCCTTTGAGAAGGTGGTCTCACGCCACCATACTTGCCCTCCACCTGCCTTCCTGCCTGGCCTGTCTTACCTGGAAGTTGCTAATGGCTCCATCTGGACAATTCATAGTGTTACCCAAGAGTCTGGGTCCTGTTTCCTTAAGTTTCACCTTCGGTATGAGGTATGAATTGGAGAGATTTGATTCTGAACTCTTCCTCTTAGAAAGCACATGTACACACACACACACACACACACACACACACACACACACACACACACACACACACGGTGCTGCAGCCCGAACTCAGATCTAACAGGGATCTAACATACAGTCTGCATTTACCTTTCTTCAGCTGTCCCCAAATAGCCTTTATACTTCTTGTTTTCCACTACTCCGGATCCAGGTGGGAGCTGTGCATTGTGCAGAGCTGGCTGTGTCTGTAGACCAGTAGTTCTGCAACCTGCGGGTCGCGACCCCTTTGGAGCTGAATGACCGTTTCACGGGGATCGCGTATCAGATACCCTGCATTTCAGATATTTACATTGTGATTCATAACAGTAGCAAAATTATAGTTATGAAGTAGCAATGAAAATAATTTTATGGTTGGGGGTCACCACAACATGAGGAACATGTATGAAACTCCACAGCATTAGGAAGGTTGGGAACCACTGCTTTAGAACAGAGGGCACAGATTTTTCACTGGTTGCCCTCTTAGTTATAAAACGATCTGGAGATAGTGTTGAGATTTCTCCTTTCAAGATAAGCCCTTCCAGCTCCTTTAAGTACTCAACCAGAACCTGCCTCCTAACCTTGAGAACAAAAGAGGGGGAGAGCTTGCCATCGGGATGCACCAGTAACCACTGTAAAGTGCCGAGAGAAACGTGGTGGATTAACTCTATTGTGAGAGCTTTTGTTTTATTTTCGTGCAAACTGCACATACCCACCAGGGATGCATGGGGCAGCAGCACTGCAGTGCAGAGCAGCCTGAGAGTTTTGCCGTTCTTTTCCCAGAACTCAAGACCTTCTCTTTTCCCAGCAGAGACAGACAACACAGTCTGGTGCCACGTAGAGATGTGGCAAAACTTTTGATTTGCAGATTCAGAATTTAGGTCAATTTAATTGCGCCCAGCTTATGCTGGTTGGTTTTTGTTTCGTTTGTTTGTTTGTTTGTTTGTTCTTTTGTCAAGTTGGCACTAACTACAGTCGCATGGGAGGAGGAAGCCTCAACTGAGGAAATGCCTGTAGTTGGCCTGTGGACTGTCAATCAGGCATTTTAATTGTTGATTGAAATGGGGAGATCCATCCCACTGTGGACTATGCCAGTCCTGGGCAGGTGGCCTTGAGAGGCTTAAGAAAGGTAGTCAAATGTGAACCTGAGATCAAAGCCAGTAAGCAGAGTTCCTCTATGGTCTCTGTTTCTGTTCCCCTCTCCTCTCCTGCCTTGATGCCCCCCCCCACTCCCACCCCCGTGAGGATGGACTCTAACCTGTAGGTAGGCTAATTCTCTTAAGGGATTCAAACACTTTGGAAGAACCCCAGGTACCTGTAACTGTCCCCACAGATCCGTCCAGCGTAAGCTCCACATTCCCCTCTCTCGTCTCTCACGGAGTGCGCTTGCTCATTCATAGCTCAGAGTCTGCTGCCTCTGCCCTAAGGCAAACTCGGCCTGAAAGGAGGAATGATGCGTAAATGTTTCTGGCTCTCATCTGAAGACTGGGGACTCAGGAAAGGTGACTTAACAAGCTGACTCAGAGCATGTTGTATGGCGTGCAGGTCATAGGGCTCTTCGGGGGCAAGAGTAAACACCTCAAGGAAGAAGGCAGCAGGGAAGGGTGGCCAAGAAGTCCCCCTTCAGCAAACTCACACTTTGTCCTAAGGCTACCACTGTAGGCCCCAAGACAGCAGTGAAGTTTCCCCAGAGGAGGAAAAGAAATCTAAGATCAGGGGGTGTCCTCCCACCTCATGTGACATTCCCCTACAACATGCTTAGGGAAGTATTTAGTTTCTTCATGAGCATTTCCTATGGAGGAATATGCATGTGTTTCCACCAACAGCTATCAATCTTCAAGCACTTTCAACCAGAGTACCTGGGCTTGACCTACATTCAACCCTGTAACTGCCTCAATGATCTACATGGATGAGGTAGGTCTACAGCAATGCCCACGTGACATATTAGGACACTGGCGCACCGAGACAGCTAACAGCTGGCCCTAGCGCTCCAAGGCCAGTGACCCTAACCATTTCTCTAAACTGCTTCCTACTGTTGCCTTGCAGAAGTTTAAATCCCAGACTATGGAGCACATAATCTGTATCTACTCACTCGTCTAGCATTTTTAAAAAATTTATAATGCTTTGCAATGTGCTTCTCTTTAAAATTTCTTGCCTTGGTTTTCAGCTTTTCCTGTGTTCTGTGCTTTACTTGTGGTGGGATCAGCACAGACCTCCTGGGGAAGGACTTTTGCCAGAGAGGAAAGATAAAAGACTCCATCTATAACTCACTCTGGGCAGGGAGCTTCCCATGCTACAGGTGGGATATCAGAAGGGATTTTGAGCAGGAGGGGAGAGGAGGGAGACAGCTTGTTGGACTTAAGTACAGAGATTCACAGAGACCTATAGACAACACCAAAATGTTAGATAGATTATGCCCTTTGTGAAGATGGTGGGTTAGCACCTCCAAAGGTCTCTTTGCCCTTTCTTCTTGCCACCGAATCCCTCCCCCACTCAGGGAAAACACAGAAGTCATCCATAAATGCTTCCTAACTCTTGGGTGCACTCTGTGCCTCTCTCTCCCTCCTATCTCCTTCCCAAGTCAGAAGAAAAGTTGTCTCTTTCATCCAAAGTTTTAAACCCCATTCTCTCCTTCCATCCTTCATCATTTTTTCTAGTAACTTAACATTTATTTGTTTGTTTATTTACCTATTTGTGTATGCGTCGATTTGGGTATACACATGCCACAAATTGAGTGTGGCCATTCGTGGACATCTTTCAGGACCGTGTGGGTCCTGGGGCGTGAACTCAAGTTGGCAGTCTTAGTAGCAAGCCCCCTGTACCCACTGACTTAGCTCCCCAGCCCCAAACTTCTCTCCTTACATCCTACTTCTGCTGGCTCCTCCCTCTCAGCACACATTCATGCTGTAATCCCTCCATCCAGAAGCTAAAAACTTCCCTCTGTTCCTACTTTCTTTTATTCAATGCTCAAGACGCCTCGTGGAAGCCCTGAAAATGGAAGTCAACTCATTTCTCTACTACCCAAAGTCTTGTAGTGGCCCTTATCAAACTTCAGATGAGATTTAAAACCTTCTCATTGGGGCAACAACATGGACCACAGGACCTGGACTTGGCCCTTCTCTGGGGTCATCTCCACTCTCCTCTTGTTCCCTTCCCTGTGGCGCTCAATGTCCACACTTACTTCCCTCCTTGTACGTGTTTTTTTCTCTTTGATTAGACTGCCTTTCCTTGTCTCGAAACCTGTGCAGTCCATGGTCTCAAATTTCAGCCAAATGTCCCTCCAGGAAGAGATCGGATACTGCTGAAAATCACTATTCTAACCTTAAGCCTCGCCCTTTATCTCTCTCTTTCTGATCTGTTTTCCTTATGCTGTTTATCACTCCTTAAATCAGGTTTTCTATTGCTTGTTTACTTATTTCTGATTTATTCTATTAGCTTAAACGGATTATGAAGGCAGAGTCTTCTCTTATTCATAGCTGTTTCCTTACTGTCTGGCACAAGGCAAGGGCTGAATTAATAATAATTTAATAAGGAAATACATCCTGACAAACCCTAAATTGGTTTTTATCCTTTTTTACTGATACTGAGATTCATATTTCTCACTGTCTTTGACTGTGTGTCCCAAAGGACACTCGAATTCAGCATGCAGAAAGTTCAACTCTTTATTACTTCCACTGGCTTCCTGGTTGTCCTTTCCCAGTCGTTCCAAACTTAGGTGACATCATTCTCATTCACCCAGCACACAAGATACAGTGTCTGAGGATGCTTCCAAGCACCTTCCTCACCACCACCCCACCTGGTCATTAGCCTGCCATTTCCGTGGATATTAGCTTGGGTTCTTAGTGACAAACAATAAAATGTATTCTAGGAGTGAGGAAGGAAGAGATGGAGGGAGGGAGGAAGAGAGGAGAAAGAGAGAGAGAGAGAGAGAGAGAGAGAGAGAGAGAGAGAGAGAGAGAGAGAGATTATTAAATCGTTAAACCTAAGCTTGAGAAACAACGCCCCAATTGCTCGGCAAGGCTGGCCCGAGGGACCTCTGCTGTTGCCACCAACACATGCCAGATCTTGGGTGACACCAGCTGCTGGGACTGCTGCTCTCAGTGTCCTACCGCCAGCCTAGAACAGATTCCATGTGCCAGCTCCTTCTTTCTAGCCCCTTCTTCCAAATCAAAGTCTGGCGGCACCAGATGCGCAAGGACTGGGTCTCAGTTTAGGAGACTGGGAAAGAGTTTCTGGCTTCATCCCGTATAGACAGACCCATTAACTAGAAAATTCATCAGCATAGGGAGGATGTTCAAGAAATGTGCAGTAGACACACACACACACACACACACACACACACACACACACACTCAGCTATCAACTGACACTATCTCCTACACCAGCTCCCTCCCCACCACTGACTTAGTTCTTGTTTTCAGTTTGTGATCTTGGTGAATGTGATAACCACCTCTCAACCAGCCCCCTTTCATCTTTTGTTCCCTCTCGTTTAAACCTAAAGCTAAGTCTTTTAGAAGAAATCTCAAGGCAGCTTACTCTCACTCATCATATTTTATTTTCAAAACTCTCTGTACTGCCCACAAATGGTGTCCAAATGCTTTGGACTGGAAAAGCAAGCTTCCTGAGGTGTGGTTCTTGCCCATTTCTTCCCAGGATTCTCTCTTCGTTTAGAAGCCTATGCTTTGGCTACAAACTATTTGCCAATCTCCAAATGTCATTTATTCTCCCTGGCTTTTGTCACTTTGTATATACTCATTTCTGCTCTTGGGGCGGTCCTCTCTTGGACAAACTTTACGATTCAAAACTCATCCTCAGCACCAACTGCTGTCTGCATCGGCAAAGCTTAGAGATCCACATTCAAGTGTTGTGGGATATCTGATCACACTGTGATACTCCAAGACTGTGTTAATAAAGTTAAACTTGGATCAGGGAGTGGAGTCAGTGACCCACTGACAAGAATTGACCATAGAGATTTTGGATGACCCAGGATACGATAGAGAGGCACAGGAAGGAGTAGGGAAGGGCTTAGAAAGATTTCCGGTTCTTTTCCATTTGGGAAGTGTGAAGAGAGGATCAACTGGTTGCTCCTTCGCTGCTTCTTCAATCTGTCAGGTTTTTAACCCAATATCTGACTCCTGAGTCTTTATTGATAATAGAGCAATTTAGATAAACGCTTCATTCAAGCTGAGATACAACCAGCGTGGCTCTCTTTGATTCCTCTCACTATCGGTACTGGTTCTGTTATATCAGAATTGTTCACTTTTCCACCTGTTTTCAGAGCAGGATGACACCGGACCATGAGCTTGCTCCTGGCAAGCAAACCATTGCTTTCTGTTCATTTCTACTGTGGGATGTGGTAAGAAGACATTGGATGACTAGTCAGCTTCTTTGTCGGATGGTGTTTGTTTCCACTCACATAACAGTTAAATAGGATCTGTCTCAAGGTGTGCTTGGGGCTATGCCCCACTGCAGACCTGGGAAGGGATCTGCTTCTAGCCCGTGCTTCAGGTCCATTCCCACTGCTTCAGAATATGCTGTAGACCAAGCAGTCTATTAAGAATAGAAATGAATGCCATGTGGCTCAGGCTGGGAATTTCCAGCCTCGGAAGTCACCAGATTCAGCATCCAGAGAAGCCCTGTGCCCTGGTTTATAGATGATCACCTGTGTCTTTAAATGGCAAAAGGAGTGAAGGAGTTTGGGGGTATGGGTCTCTTAGAAAGGTGTTAATTGCATTCGTAATGGCTCCATCCTAATGTCCCAAGAAACTCCCTAAGGTGTACCCTTGCATTGGATATATGAACTTGGGAGGAGATAAAAGCATTCAGTCTATAACAGCCTCCTTCCTAATTTCTGGGAGCTCCATGACTTGTGTCAGTATAATTTTGATCAATGGACGTTCTTCATATATGTGTTTCTCTGTGTTCAAAGTTCCCCTTATTATAAGAACACCGTTCAGACTGGATTGAGGTTCAACCTAAAGACCTTGTTGTAATTTGATCATCTACCCTATCTCTAGATAAGATCACATTTGTTAAAAATTCATTAACTTTGGGGAATACAAAATTTAACACATAATGTCATGTGTTTGGCAAAATGCCTTGCACTTATTAGATGTTCAATTAAGGTTTATTAAAAGATCTTGAGGGCCACTGACCAAAAAAACAAACAAACAAAAAATCCATGGCTCTCTGCTGGTCTGTTGGAGATCTGGGAGATCTGTGAACCAAGACAGGTAGCGACATCAGTTTAGGCTGAATCTCTGTGGGCCTGGTGTATAAAAAGGTGCACAGAGAAGAAGGTCATCTCCTCCCACTCAGATTTGTGACAGTTCCATTAGGGGGTTATAATATCCAGAGGCTCATTTTTTACATTAAAAAGAGCTGTTGGGTTTTATGACAGTGATGTCAGGCAAACATTCCACCCTTTGGAACACATCTGCCCACTTGACTTGGCAGATTCCTCCAGGGCTGGATGAGCTCCAGCCCATGCCTGGGTTCTGCATCCCAAGTGAGGGGCCCATGAAAAGATGCCTCTTAGCCACAGCTGGTGCGCTGTGACTGGTCCTCATGCCTCCTGTACTAGTCCGTTGAAGAGTTCTTTGATTCTTTCTTAGATTTAGATACTGAGAACCTCTTAGATGTCAACTACTCTGCATGCCTTGTGTCATTCAATATTTGTCACAGTAACAAGAAACTGAGTTTTTAATCTAATTGGGGGGTTATAGTATATACACATAAAATTAACAAATTTTATTGTAGAATTTAAGAAATAATAAACACAGAATTTTAAAAACCTAGACTACTATCTGTTATGACTGAGTCATAAGCCCTCCAGAGACCACCAGGAGTCTGAGTTTGTATGCAAGAGCAAAGAACCTTTATTGCAAGCTCATACTTGGGTTCTCTGTCCATTCTGACACAGCGGTTGGATCAGGGAGAGCTCTGAGCTCAGTTATAGCAGGAGGAATTCTGGATTCAGATGAGGATTGAACTCCTGATTGGGCAGGAGCGGGGGGCAACAGAAGTCTTGTCAAACAGGGATTGGTACTGGTGTTGCTGCAAGAAAATTGGCAACCTATATACAAGTGATGTAAGCTATCTTTAGTGTTCTGGAGCATCTAGTACTTGCTTGTCTCAATTCAGATTGGTCTCATGCAGGGTACAGTTTGTGGCTTTTCCTGGTTGTTGTAATAGTAAGTCCTAGTCTTAATATTATTAGTCTGCAGCCTGTCATGGCTGTACTAATGTTAAGTTAGACCTCTTCATTAACCACTGTTATTGAGACTTCTATGTACCTCTCTCTAATTACCCGCTCCACATGATAAGAGAAACAGCATGTTGCTGGGTATAGTAGCACTTGCCTTTAATCCAAGTACTCTGAAGGCTGAGACAGGAGGATCTCTGTGAGTTTGAGGCCAGGCTCATATGCATAGGGAACTCCAGGCCAGTCAGGGCTACACAGTGAGAGCCTGTCTCAAAAAAACAAACAAACAAACAAACAAACCAAACAAGCATGTGAACTTTATATTAACCATTCCTTGCTCTTTATAGTTGACCAAGAGTATTAAAGTACGAGACATAGTTGAACTAATTTTGTTCTTTGGATAAGTAGGATTACAGTGCTGGCAATCCAAGTGGCTTGTTTTCTTTATCTTTATTGTGACCTCTGAGGTTCTCTCATGTTGATACATGCCGCAATAGTTGGTTCACTTTTTCTGTCACGTAAATATTCCTTTGTATAAATGTATCTATTCTACTCTTAAGACACAGTTGAAAGATAATCAGCGCCGTTATATACAATGTTGCTAGTTACTTTCCTCTATGTGCCGTCAATGCTCATTTGTAGTTTCTCTTAAGTCATATACTGAGACTAGTAATGGACAGATTTAAGATATACATAGTGTGGTGGTTTAGATAGGAATGGCCCCCAATAGGCTCATAGATTTGAATGCTTGGTCACCAGGGAGCGGCACTATTAAGAGGTGTGGTCTTGTTGGATTAGATGTGGTCTTGTTGGAGGAAGTGTGTCACTGAGGTTGGAACAGATAGACCAATGGAACGACCATGCCCAGTGGCTTTTGCTCTTCCTGTTGCCTGTGGATCCCTGTGTAGAACTATCAGCTTTTTTTTTTCTTGAACCATATCTGCCTCTGTGCTGCCATGCTCCCTACTATGTTGATAATGGACTAAACCTCTGAACCTGTAAGCCAGCCCCAATAAAATGCTTTCCTTTGTAAGAGTTGCTGTGGTCATGGTGTCTCTTCATAGCAATAAAACACTTAACTAGGCCCACAGGTAAATTTATTAGGTATATGGAAGGCTTTTTCAAATGCTTATACCAAATTTTGTTTCTGCTGTGAGTTAGAAGTCTCGTTGTTCCACATCCTTGTCAGTATTTGGATTTACCAAAATTAATTTTTTTGCAAAACTAGTTTGTATGAAATTATAATTCTACTATAGATTTTCCTGACTTCTTAAAAAAGATGCACACTACTAAGGTTCAATTTTTCTCATTCCTGTCTTCCTTTCCAATTTTTCTATTAGGTTTTCTTTGTAGGACACTTTAGTATACTCTGAATTGTGGGCTTTTCTATTTCATGCACTGGAATGTTGCATTCACCTTAATGACTTTTTTCTTTATATACAATGACCTTTTGATGACAGATATTTAACAGAATTGAATTTTCCATTTTTCTATGATTTATATTACTATATCTTACTTAAAGAAATTCTTCTTTGTCATTACAGCATCATAAAGATATCCTCCTAATTTGTCTTCCAAAAGTGTTTTTGTCTTCTCTTTTCCATTTAAGTCTTTATTCCACTTGGCCTTCATGTCTGTGTATGGGAAAAGGAGAAATCTGACTTTATTGCAGAAGGATAACTGATTGACCCAACACCATGTATTTTTCCACATTAATCTACAGTGGCTGTTCTATCTTAGAGTTTCCATATGTGCTTTGGAAACGTCTAGAGACTTCTAGTTGATTCCATTGGTTCCTTCATGTGTACAGATAATTCCTCTTGTTTCAGGATGCTTTGGTACACGGTCAAAAATCTCCCCAATTTTTCTTCACCAGAGACTACTGACTTTTCTAGACTTCTGCTCTCACATGAAAAGACATATTGTCAAGTTCCAGAGGAATCTCTAAGAGAATGTGGACTGGAATTCTATGGAGTGTTTATGTCTATCAATACATGCACTATCAATTATTCTGTTGTAAAGATTGCCACACAGCTCCGTTTCCTAAGTCCTTCTTAATCTATTTTAATAAAGTTTATTATTTTTTCCACAAACCACTTTCATATTTTCTTCTTGGATTTGCTTCCACATACACCTTTCAGTATTTCCACTAAAACACGCGCTTGGATTCCTTGGGTCCTGGGAAGTAGTCTCACCGACTGATGAAGGTCCAAGTTGGTGTTCTTATGAGAGGATGAACATTGGGACATGTCTTCCTCCATCTTGTTCTGAGTCCTCTACTATTACACAAGGACTTCCATCAGGTCTAGAAGCCCATTATGTCCTGAATCTCCTTTTCCATTATGTATTTATATAATTAATATATTGACTTTAGCTTTCTTTTTTTTTTGACATTTACTTACCTTTTATCTTGTGTGTATAGGTGTCTTGCCTGCAGGTATCCTTGGAGGTCAGAAGAAGGCTTCAGAGTTCCCTGGAATTCAACGGTTTGGGGCTACCACATGGGTGCTGGGAATAGAACCCAGGTCCTCTGGAAGAGCAGCCCGTGCTCTTAAGCTCTGAGCCATCTCTCCAGCTCCTACTTCAGTTTTCTTCTGGTCCCAGTTTCCCTTCTCATCCTGCAAGTCTTTGTGCCTCCTTGTTCTGGGTTTCTCCCTTCAAGACAACACCCACCTAGAATTTAATTTTGTTCGGCCTGTATGTTGTCTTCTTACTATGCATGATATAGGTCGTTTAAACTTCTCACAACAGATGCTAACACATTTGAACCTGTTTCCACCACAGCATCATGGGCCGTCTGCTTAGCGCTCTCCCACCTCTCCCAGCCCCTCCTCCACTGTTGCCTTTTTTGAATGGCTTTGATTTTTGTCTTGCCTATTCTTCACAGTTAAATGTTGTCTAAATGCTGTTAGATACATACAATTAGCTTTGCTTTACCCACGTGCTTCATATCACTCCTCTGCAGAAGGGCATTCTTACTGAAAGATAAGGATTGACTACTTATAGAACATATTTTTAGTCTGTCAACGGAAGACTAGAAATATTACTCTACTATATTCTGGCTTTCATTGTCGTTGCTAGAAAGAGGGAATTATGGGAACCCTGGTCCTTGGAAAGTAACCCGTGTTTGCTGTTTGATTGTTGTTTAAATAGTAGCTTGAGCTGTAGTCCACACAGTATAGCCCTCCTCTAAGGCATGTCATTCAGAGGTTCCTAGTGTACATAGTTATGCAAGCAAATCACCAGGTTAGAATGGTTTTTTGTTTGTTATTAAGGTTTATTTATTATGTACCCAGTGTTCTGCCTGCATGTATGCCTGTACACCAGAAGAGGGCATCAGATCTCGTTTTAGATGGTTGTGAACCACCATGTGGTTGCTGAGAATTGAATTCAGGACCTCTGGAAGAGCAGCCAGTGCTCTTAACCTCTGAGCCACCTCTCTAGAATGTTTTATCACTCCCTGGAAACCTTTCTTCCTTGTGTCTGGGTTTGTATGTTCTGTTTGTGAAGGAGCTTTAGCAGGCCTGAGCATGGCAAGCATGACACTGGCAGGCCTTGCCTTCTCCCTTGCTAAACCATAGATTACATCCCTAAAGCTAACCCCCAAGGTCTATTCCCTTATTGGCTATTTCCTCCTCCTGAGGCTGACCACCAAGGTCCAGCTATCAAAGTGTTGAAGTCCAGCAATCAAAAGCCTCCTTTTGGCTACCCCAATTAATATGCCCAACCAAAACAAACTAACTAATGCTAACACAGGGTTTCCCCCTAACCCTTTATAAACCTCCATTTGCCTATGGGCCACCACATCTGTCTCCTCTATATCCAGAAGCAATCCTTTGTCCCTTCCTCCTCTCCCTTGTTCCTTTTCTCTCCTCTCCCTTGTCTATCCCTTGTCTCTGTCCCTCTGGGGCAAACAAATCTCCTTTGTGCTGAGAACTTGGTATTGGTGTATCCTGTGCCAACTTCGGTCCCTTCAGTTTGTACATCACACATGAATGGAATTGCAGTGTGCATGGCCTCTCCTGACTGGTTTCTTTCACTGAAGCACAGCCCTTCAATGTTTATTCATATAGAATATCAGTTCTCCCTCTGGTTTATGGATGCATAATATTCCTCATTGTATAGATATGCTGTATTTTGTTTATTTGTTCATTGGTTGATAGGACTGTGGGTTATTTGCAATCTGGTACTGATATCTATAATTTTACTGTGAACACAAATCTTCTAGCCTTGTGGGGATACATGGTTTTGAAGTATATACTTAGACAGTGGAATTACAGGGTGTTTTGGTAATGTGATGTTTAACACTGTAAGGATATGTCAAACTGCTTACCAAAGTGGCTGCACAATTCTTTGATGAATTTTAATTTTTTTTATTATACTTTGTCTCCTTTAGTTTCATTATTAAATGTCTAAGTGTGGATTTTTCTTAATCTCTTCATTAGAGTTTCTGGAACTAAACATGATAGTTTTCTTATTGTTTTATGAAGGAGAAAGGAAAAAAAGAAAAAGAAAAGAAAAACGGTCAGCCAGTATCTCTTCTGTGTTCTACCAGTTATTTCCTGTGGGCTGAGATGTAGCTCAGTTGGTAAAGTGCTTACATGGTGACCTCGGCTCCACCCCAGCAAAGCACAAACTGGATATGGTAGCACTTGCCTGAAATCCCAACACTCAGGAGGAAGAAGCGGAAAGGTCAATAGTTCGAGATCATCCTCAGCTCTATAGAAAGTTTGAGGCCAACCTGTGCTACTGAGACTGTGCTGTGGAACAATCTTTGTACTCTGTAAGTATGTATTATTCTCATTGGTTAATAAAGAATTGACTGGCCTATAGTTGGGCAGGAAGAGATTGGGCAGGAGAGCCAGACTAAGAGGATGCTGGGAAGAAGAGGAGCAGAGTCTGAGGAGTCTCAAGCCAGACACAAGATGTGTAGAAAATGAGGTAACAAGCCATGAGCTTAGATAAGAAATATGGTTAATTTTAGTTGTAAGAACTAGTTAGTAACAAGCCTAAGCTATCAGCTGACCATTTATAATTAATATTAAGTCTCTGTGTGGTTATTTGGGAGCTGGCCAACTGTCCCAACAACAAACCCCACCTACAAGACTGCCTCAAGAATATAAAAAAATAAACAA
Source organism: Peromyscus eremicus (assembly GCF_949786415.1). Classification (NCBI taxonomy): domain Eukaryota; kingdom Metazoa; phylum Chordata; class Mammalia; order Rodentia; family Cricetidae; genus Peromyscus; species Peromyscus eremicus. The sequence continues at coordinate 48,033,019 of NC_081427.1, forward strand.
ATAAAGTATGCTGGCCTTTCTAGTCTATTTCTATCTTATCTTTCTTATTATTCTTTTATTTATTTTTTTGTGCTGCATTCTGATTAATTTCTTTTTTCTGTCTTCCAGTTTGCCAATTTTCTCTTTGGCTTCAATGCCATCTACTTAGTTCTCACCTACTGGATTTTAAAGTTCAATTAATATTTTTTATTACTATTTTTCAAGTTCTTTTAGGGTCCTTTTTCAAATCCATTTTTGTTCCCTAAGTATGTTTTCAGTCTTTTATTTTGTTTCTTAAATCAACTACACACAGATTTTAGAATTCTCTGTCTGATTTTTCTGATAACTGACCATTGTGGTTTTGCTTCTGTTTTGTTTTTTGTTTTTGTTCTTATTCATAGTGCCCTGTTCCCCTAGCCTGGGTTTTAAGTTTTATTTTATTTTATTGTCAGCTTTATCTGCAAAATTCCTTGAGGGCAGGGCTGAAATTGAGTTCCTGTGGAGAGGAATCAAATAGTTTTGCTTGTATCCTAGGGACAGTGGGCTGGCACTACTTAAGCTTCCATTCTTCACTCCAAGGTTTCTGGCCACTTAGGTGGCGTCAACTCGGATCAGTACATCCTGTGAGGGCCCAGTGAAGGTTTGTGATATTTGGGAAAGGATTGCTTCGTCTCTCCACCTGGAAACTAGGCCAATACAGGCAGGTCTCCTCGACCTCCTTTCTGTGTGCAGAGCTGTTATTTTTGGTTTTTAGTTCATGCCAGTTTGTGCCAGGCTCATTTTCCAGTCTCCGTGTTGGTCCAATGCTAGGTTTTATCTCCTCTTTCTCAAGTGCTCCCAGTCCATCAGATTGCCAGGCCTACACAAAAGCCTCAGGGTGAGGATTATCCTCACACTCCCATATCTCCGCCTTCTGATGATTGCTTGACTTTTCAGGATTTAGAGATTCTTTCAGTTGAGGACAGCTTGACAGTGTGCTCAAAGCAAACAAAGAAAAGGTCATAACTGATCCCCTGCATCTCCTCTGTGTTAGTCAGCATTCTCTAAAGAAACAGAATGAAGAATATATATACATATACATACATACACACACATTTCTCTATAAACACACACATTCTCTGTAAAACACACACACACACACACACACACACACACACACACACACACAGGATGAGTATTAGAGAAACATCTTGGGTAATCTCACAGCAGCTGTCTCATGGCCAAGAATCCAATAGTGGTACAGTCCACCAGGCTGGATGTTGCAGCAGTCCCAATTGGGCACCAAATGTACTGTAGCATCCCAAAAATGTTGGATCTAAGATCAGTACAGGATGCTGCAGCACAGGATAGAGGATCTGGCCAGTGAGAGTGAGGGCAAGCAGGAAAGGAGGTAAAATTTCTTTCATGTCTCTCTATCCTGGGCTACCACTTGAATTTAGAGTGGGTCTTCATGATTCAGATAACCTGATCAAGATAATTCCCCACAGGCATGCCCAGCAGCTTGTGTTTTTCCTTTATTCTAGATTCAGCCCAGTTGACAACCAAGATTAGCCATTACAGCCCTCTTTCTTCACTTTGGTTGGACAGGTCGCTCTGGTTTTGCTGTTGTTTGTTTTACTAACAGGAACTAAAAACCATGTGATCTCAGCTGGAGGTGTAGAGTGAGGCTGAGAAGCTGGCCCTGAGTCCAGCAGCCAATGCTGACACCTGGAAGGAACACAGGGCCCCTCACCTGTATGCAGAACTCTGGCCAACACACTGGTCCAGAGGGGAAATGTCCAGCCAGAGAAACCCAACCAAGTGCACAGAAAGAATTCTGTGTCTCTTAGAAAGTTGAATTTATACCTAGAGGGAGCTGCTTCTCTCTGTGTTCCTCCATGTTGTCTGCCCTGCAAAACATCAGTTTTAGCTGAGCAGAGTAGCAAACACCTGTAATCCCAGCAACGTGCACTGTAGGCCAGCCTGGGTTACATAGCAAGTTCAAAACCAGCCTGACTTGTGTAGTAAGTTCAAAGCTAACCTGAGCTACACAGGGAGACTCTGTCTCAAAGAACCCAATTGAGGGGGGTGGGGTACTGGAGAGCTGGCTCCATTTAGAGAAAATTTCCTGTCTATATTATGGGGAATGCATTATGGGACAAGGGTGTGGAGCTGGGAAAAGGCTTCTCTGGGTAGAAAAGCAGGAGGGCAGTGTGGCCTCTGATAACAAGGTGAAGCTACAAATGGGTCAGGCCAGGGCAGATCTTGTCCACAGAAGTCACAATTTCTTCTCCATCACACCTACAACCTTTTGTTATCCTTTACATTTTCTGGGGAAAACGCTGACTTCTTAAAACTCCCCCAGTGTACAAGATGCCCTGGCCCCATTGTTTGCCCTTAATGAAACTACTCCAAGCTGACTGTTTTATCCACATTGTAAGTCTTCTGTGAACCTGGACCCCTCTCCCCCTCAGGCATAGGCCACAGACTGAGGCAGGGCTGAGCCTCCTTTCTGTGGGATGCCCAGGGCAGATGGCCGGATCTGGTAGTAAGAAGGGACATCTCTGCTCCTTTTCACGTGTCAAGTTGTTGGCAGGGGGCCAGACCGCACCCAGCCCCGCTCGCTTGTCAGAGAGCCCGTCTCTTTCTGCATGATTTGTTCTCTCCGCCTTCGAGGTTTGGTAAAGCCACCCAAATTTTTGGCCAGAAATGTAGCTGCAGGCCAATGTTGACAGAACATCCTGGTGATTTTCCAACATGAGGAGCCCAGGTGTGCTGTTCTCGCTTCTCCTCAGGCCTTCACAACTGTCCCTGCCGACAGCAGGCCAGCAGGCACTCTCCTCCCTCTACTCCTCCAGGTCACTGCCAATTCCAGGCCCCAGGGCAACTGCCTAAACCCCTACAGTTGGTGTTGTGCAAGAAGGGTCTTCTAGAAGCAACTGAGGGTGGTCTTCATTGCATTTTCCAGACCACCTGAGGGTCCCTGGGGGGTGACTACCACCATGACACTCAGTTCCCTTAAGACAGAGGAGGCAGCAAGGCAAGCTGAAAGCTCTGTAATTCCATGTCCCCAGGATCTGGGTTCAAATCCCTCCTTGGCCAACTCACTGGGTATTAACATTCAACAAGTCAGGACTTTACTTCCTCACCCATAACAACCCCTGTAAGCATGGAGATGATAAAGACTGCTTTGAAGAGCTGTTGAAAGGATTAAAGACAATTACGGAAGGAATCTATTATGAGACAAACACCCAGCAATTGACAGTTATACTTAATATCGTGTTTTATTATAGGAATAGACTCTTAGGGGAAGGCTACAGGAGTTCAGAAGGTCCCAGGGCCAAGTGTGGACATGTAGTTGGCTACTGTGCCTGGCAATGAGGCCAGTTCATGGAGCGAGGCAGCCAGGTTTAAGACTTTCCTTGAAGAGGAAGGGGATCTGGAGTAGGAAGGAGTCTAAGCAAGATGGATGGGGAGACTGTGATAAAAGCATAGATGTGTGGAAATGTCACAGTAAAATTCATCATGATTTGAACTGAAATATCCTATATAGGGTGTTTTACATGCATATAACAATAGTCAATGAAAAAAGAGTCTGTGAATTTTAAAGAAAGTGGGAAAATGTATATGGGAGGGTTTAAAGGAAGAAAGGGAAAGGGAGAAATGATATAATTATATTAGTCTGAAAAAAAAAAAACCTCCAGCCTCTTCTCTAGCTGGAGTGTATAAAAGTACATTTCCAGTCCCGACTGCCTGATCTCAAATAACCAACTCAGAGGCTGAATATTAATTATAAATGCTTGGCCAATAGCTCAGGCTTATTACTGCTAACTCTTACACTTAAATTAAGCCATATTTCTATTTATGCTTTGCCACATGGCTCATTGCTATGGGATGGTCTTTCTGAATGCTATGAATATGTGTTGCTACCACTGGTTAATAAAGAAGGTTCTCTGGCCTATGGCAAGACAGGTTATATCCAGGCAGGAAATCCAAGCAAAGATACAGGAAGAAGAAAGGCAGAGTCAGAGCAGACGCCAGCCAGCCACCCAAGGAGCATCATGCCAGCATACTGGTAACGCCATGGCCGTGTGGCAATACATAGATTAATAGAAATTGGTTAATAGTAGCCTGAGCGATAGACCAAACAGTTTGTAGTTAATATTAAGCATCTGACTGGTTATTCAAGTACCGGCGGCGGGCAGAAAAGATTTATCCAACTACAGCTCATGGCTTGTTACCTCATTTTTTACATGTCCTGACTCCACCCTCCTTCTTCCCATCATTCTCAGTTTGGCTTTCCCACTTAACTTCCTGTCCAGCTACCAGCCTGTCAGCTTCTTATTAACCAATGAGAGTAATACATACTCATAGTGTAGAAAAAGATTGTTCCACAGCAGCAGTGCTATTTTGGGGAGACTGTGAACATTTCAGAAGATGGGGCCTAGCTGATGAAAGGAGGTAGAGGTCAGGAGAAGTGGTCTTTTGAAGGTTTACTCCCGCCCCATTTCCTGCCTCCTCTACTTCCTGGTCTGAAATAGTTGAAGAACCTCTGCCACAGGCTGCAGTTGCCATGGGCTCTGCCAAACCTTCCCCCACCTTGATGACCTGGGAACATGAGCTCAAAATAGCTCTTTCCGAACTTACACTGTGTCTGTCAGGTGTTGTGTGACAGGAACTGATTCAAAAGCTATCATTTTATCCAACACACACACACACACACACACACACACACACACACACACACACATACACATACCTTTCCTTATTTTTGTCCCGTTTTCCGTGGGACAGCAGGGAAATCAACAGTGAATGGTTTACTTCTCTGGACAAAGGATGGACTCCTCAGCTTCAAAGCCCTCCTGTCTTCTTTATGAATTTCTTTACAATATATGATTTTTAAATTATTATTTCTTAGTTATTATATCCAACAGCCTCAGGTATTTTGTTACAGTGAAGGCTTCCATCCTTTCCTCCTCAGCATAGTTGACTGAGGAAGAGTCGCTCCTCTCATCCCTAAGAGGTCTCTTCTGGGCATTTTCCCATGTACTACAAGTTGGTATCTCAATCCAACCATAATCTTTGTTCTGGAGTCATGCCACACAGGGAGAATCAGATATGTGTACTGGACTTATAATTTACTTTTTGGGCTTACAAGCTTAAAATCCCCCACTGCAATTGTGCCTGAATTTAGAAGGAAACAGGATGCTGCAAGGCTCCTTGAGGATAATCCTTAGGGATTTGAGCAATCTTCCCAGCCAGACGTTACGATGTGCTAACACCCTTGTGAGTCATGAGCTAACTCATGGTCAGCTCTGTTTGGAGAACAGGATGAATAATTGAAAGTAACTGAGTGTTTGCCTGAATCCAAGCCTAACCCGGTATTTATTCTGTTTTCTTGTCTCTGTTTGCTTAAAACAAACATGCCCATTTTCCCATCTCCCTCCACATAGCCCGTCTAATCCTTCATTAGTTCTTAGAAGAGAGTCCAAAAGCTTTGACACAGCCTAAGAGCTCCATAGGGTGGCCTTGCCCACATCCCTAGCATCTCTGGGCTAAGCTAGCAGACTAGACACAAGGGTGGTAACATCCTTGGGGGTACATGTCCAAAAGCCACAAATTTGATTTTCTTTAATTTTTCTTTTAAAGTAACTTCAGACTTGCAGACAAGTTACAATAAAACAGAACATCCCTCTATTCCCTTAACAAGTTCCTTGAATGCTGACATTTTATATAACTTTAGTATGTTGATCAAAACAGGCAAAATAAACCATGGCACAATCCTATTAACTGAACTACAGTCTTTACTTGAATTATAGTCATTTCCCCCCAATATCATTTGTCTGTTCCAGGTTCCTGTATTACCTTAGATTCCTCAAAGCTGTGACAGTTAGTGCCACCATTCATTGCTTTTTGTAACCTAGGCTCTTTGCAGAAGTACCAACCAGTTAGTTATTTTGTAAAATACCCCTCCATGTAGATTTGTCTGATATTTTTACACAGTCAGACAAAATTAAATTCTTTGGCAAAAATACATAGGAAGTGATGTTGCACATAGCTTCAGGATGGCCCATGATGTCATTATGTGTTATTACTGATGACATGAACCTCGAACATCACCGAGTTATCTTCATCCTTATGCTCATCCTGTCAACATTTGTTCCTCTTCTATGATATTCTTATTCCTTAGTGAGCTCATGCTTTGCTCTGGGTTAGAGATTCTCTTTTCTTCACTTCAAATATACCCAAAATGTTTCAGTTCTGGATGGTTCCTTTGAATTTCAGTCAGTCCATGCATCCAACAGCCGAATCCATCTTTCTTCTTGGATGTCTACTAAGAACTTCAAACCTAAGCTACCCCAGGGTCTCTTACATCTTAGTCAGTGGTAATTCACACTTCTGGGGCTCAAGTCAAGATCTTGCTCTTGTCGATTCTTCTTCTCTTCCTCTCCGGCAGCATCTAATCAGTCAGAAAATGGTAACTCTTACATTCATGTTCCGACTGGGACTTAACTTCTTACCACCTTCTAAGCTACTGCCCCGCGCTAAGTCATCCCACCATCTTCTACCTGGGATGTTATGATTGTCACACAACTGGTCTCTGATTTTGGCCTTGACCCTAGAATGTTTTATGTTTGCAGGAGTATTCCAACATTTAAAAAATGTAGTTCTGACCGGATAATTCCTCTGCCTGAAATCTGATACTTTCCTAAACTGTCCAGCTCAAGTATAAAAATCCTTTTTGCAATGCCCTTCAATGCCCTTTGATTCAGACCGCCTTCATCTTCCGCCATGCTTTCGTGACCTCATCTCCTACAGCAAATTTCCCATCCCTTACAGGAATGTGCTTTGCATTTCTGATTATTTTTTTTAAATTTTGGAATATTTGCATATACACAATGCGGTATTTTGAGGATTCAACCCACATGGAAACACAGAATTCATGTGTTTCACATACACATTGCTGAAGGTCATTTTACACAATATCTTCAGTGCACCTGCATTTCATCTGCAACTTGCAGCATGGAATTTTCCACCTGTGTCATTTTGTTACTCAAAAGGTTCAGATTTTAGGGTACCTCAGACACCAGATTTTCTCATTATGGATACTCTGTACTCCACCCCACCCCTACTCTTACTTGTTCTTTGAGAATCACCCAAAATTTTTGTGCTTTAAGGCTTTTGCTCAGGAAACACACACACACACACACACACACACACACACACACACACACACACCACACACGTGCATGCAATTTAGTTTCCGTTTGTTGTATTTTCCCCTCAGTAAATGTGCAACCAAACCCATTGCTCAAATGGAAGCTCTCGGTCATCCTTAACAATTCCTGCCCCTCGCCCACCTGGAGTCCTGTTCTCCCTTTCCCCAGGCATGGTACTTCAACTCCACTGTTGTAACTGATTAGCCTTGACCTCTCCCATGTGGTCTCTGTGGTCACTGCCAGTCATATGTCCCCTCTGCACACCAAGTGGGGTTTCCACACTACAAATCTGATCCAATTGCTGTCTTGCTTAAAACTTCTCTAGTGGGGCTAGAGAGATGGCTCAGTGATTAAGAACACTGATTGCTTTTCCAGAGAATCCGAGTTCAATTCCCAGCATCCACATGGCACCTCACAACTGTCTATAATTCCAATTCCAGGGGACCCGACACCCATGGCAAAACACCAATGCACATTAAAAAAAAATAAAGTAAAATAAAGGACAGCTAAAAAAAATTCTTTAGTGACTCCCCTTTGCTGGTGGAATACAAATAACAATTTTTAATAGGGTCTACATGGCACTCCCGGTGTGGCCCTCTGTCTCTTCCCAGCAGAGCTTCTCCTGGATCCCCAGGCTCAGCTCTTTTGTTGTATGCTAGCGAAGAAGCTTGCTTTTTGCCTAAAGAACATTCACTCAAACTTATAACTCTACGCCTGTTGTGTGGTTATCGATCAAGTATCTAATTCTCCCACTACTATGTAAATTTTATTATGGTAGAGACCAAAAGGCTTGGCATGCAGTTGGCATTCAGTACATATTTGTTGGCTGGATGGGTCAATAGACATACCGCTGAAAATGAAATCATGCTTCTGAAAGACAAGGCTGGCAGCTCAATTAATAAGAGGAGGAGAAGGAAGGGAAGATGTTCTGGATAATGAGGAGACTGGTGGACAACGGAAGACAGGAAAGAGGAAATGAAATCCTAAATTTGGGTGTTGAAAGAGGATATAGAAAGCAACTGTCTCTGGCGGGACTGTGTTATGGTACCAATATACCAGGTAAACCACAAACAGCCCAGCAATACCCAAGACTCCAGGCTCAGTGCCAGCCACTCATCTTAAGAGTGGGCTGAAAGTCAACAAACACTTGGCCTCCTGAGTAGTCTCAACACTGAGGGAAGTTTGGTGGCACAAAGGCACTTTCCAGGACAACTTGTCTCTTGAAAAGACAAAACCATTTGAACAACAAAGACACTCCAGTACTGTCCTGCCATCCTCAGGACATCAGGGGTCCGTAACAAAGCTGGCTCCTGTGTCTTTAACAACCTCTGGTGTATCTGACTGCATTTTGAATTCAGATGGCTTCATTACTACAAGAAGCAACTTCATTACCAAGAGGGCCCAGAGCCCAGACTACACACTAGCTCCCTGTCATATAATTTAGCCTCAGTCATACCTCAGACAATATTTATACAAGGTCACTTCTTCAGACCATGTCTAGCCTGCCCAAATGACAATATTATTTATGCCAAATGCTTCTCCTAAGGGATGGACAACTGCCAACTCTGGTTTAATAGGCTATATGAACAGGCTAGAAAAACATCATTTGTAGCACACACAGTTTAAGTATTTAGTGTATAACTATGAATACAGACTGATCATTGGAAATATGGCTGAAAACTGGCCCCAGGAAGAAAAAAAAAAAGCCACAAAAGCACTAAGGTTTGGATCTTTCCTGCCTGATATTAGTTTTGGAAGCCCTAGGTTTGGCCAGAATTATGAATGCACAAGAGAGAGCTGCCTCAGACGTTCGTGGCTACCTGAATATCCAAAATAGGGGGGAAATCTGAAAAAGGAAATTTAGCTTGGGCGTATGTGCCCAGCAGCCATCCTCCTGTGGGTTGCAAATTAATGTGACCATCCAGTGGAACAGGCAGCCCAGAGGCTGCTGGCTACAAAGAACAGTCTAACCCATTGATGTTAATTTACCAAATTATTCACATCCCACAATCTGGAATAGAAATCAGCAGCCCCCAAAATGCCTCTTCTACACCTCAGTCAAAACACCTATAAAAATTTAGATACCAGGAGGCAAAGTCTGGAACACAAACTACTTTCTCATGTTGCCAGTGAGTTATTAAAGTGCAGAATGAGGGACCTGCCAGGGGCAACCAGCTACCCTTACTTTTCCAAGCTCGGTTCTTGGTGGTGACTTTCATTTCGTCAAAATATACTGGGGACAACTCCTTTCTTTTAAAATCTAGTGAAGGATGTAACTCATATATCCCAGTCAATCCTTTATGGACCATTAGCACATTAAAATACCTCTCCAGTAGAGAATTCACAAACTTTAGCGTGCTTTCAAGTAAAGTATAGCATGTCTGTCTGACCTTGTATGACTTACCGATAACTATCTCTAGTGATTTACATTTTCCTTTATTTAAATGTTGAAAATTTCCACGCATGAATGCTGTATCTAATTCAAATTTTAGAGTGTGCAAATGTCAGTTTCTAACAAGCTCTCAAATACTCAAAATTCTTCCTTTGTGTTGATGAATGGTCCTTATTCCTTAAAATGCATCCCTTTGAGGCTGGCATCTGTTTTGGTTTTGGTAGTTGTCCTCACAGACAGCTTTACCCACGATACCTCAACAATTATGGCTGCCTAAACAAGACCTAAACAAGGACAATGCTAATAGACAGGACTAGCATGGAAGGAGAAAAGCTCACAGGGCCCCACCATAAACAAGAACTGTAGGCAACTAAGGAATGTTGAGAGTGGGAGAATTAGTCTTCTGCAGGGGTGAGCCCCCAATTGGTATTCAATATCAAGTGGTCAGCCCTGAAAGCAATATACATGCAAGCAACACTACATGGACTTGGAAGACTGTATTTATATATTTATGCTTTTATATAATTATATATATAATTAAAGAAAAAGAGGTCATGAATTTAAGGCATGGGAAGGGTTGGGAGAGGAAAGGGAAGGAGGAAAATTATGTAATTAATTTTTAAAATAAAAAAAATAGTTGTCACCAGAGAAATTGAGAAACAACAGTTCAATGTTTAAAAACATTTAAAATCATTATCATTATTTATTTAATGTTAATTTTTTTTGTGATGAGCACTTCTGGCCAAATCCAGGCCCAGGAATTTATTTCATAACAATAATTACAAATATATAGAAAAATATTTACCATAGACTTATTTATTATTGCAAATAATTTACAAAAATAGAATGGAGTAAATAAACCATACATCTGATTTCTATCATATAACCATAAAAAATCATAGAAAAATATCTTTGCCATCGAAGAAAGTTCACAGTACATGACAAGTTAGAAAGCATGTGACAAAACCAGATATGGTGGCGTTTGCCCATAGTTTCAAAACCCAGAAGGACTGAAGTTTTGTTTTGGTTTGGTTTGGTTTTTCGAGACAGGGTTTCTCTGTGTAGCTTTGCGCCTTTCCTGGATCTCGCTCTATAGACCAGGCTGGCCTCGAACTCACGGAGATCCGCCTGGCTCTGCCTCCCGAGTGCCAGGATTAAAGGCATGCGCCACCACCGCCTGGCCAGAAGGACTGAAGTTGAAGGCCAGACTGACTAAATTGACCGTAGGCAGGACAGACAGATGCCTCGGGACTTCCCGTAGAGATGAAGACAGCATTGAGAAGGAGCTTGGGAGCTGATAGGTCTCAGTCCTATCTTCAGGCGAGTGATCCTGAGAGATACTAGACCTTGCAAAATTTTATTAGAGAAGTCATTTATTCCCCAAATATCATCATTCAATTGAAGAAAGGGTGTCACGGGCATTTTTCCTGCTCCTAAACCAATGGTGGCTTGGACTGGACCCATGTAAAACTTTTGGTCCTCTTCCTGAATGTCTTCCTCAGCCAAGAGCATGAAACTTGACTTGGGTACCACAGTGAGACCCCTGTATCTTTGACAGTAAAACATTATCACATGCTCCTAAATACTGCAGCCCTCATGGGGAATACCTGAACCAGGCTTCATGTCCACACGATCCCATAGCATAGGCATTTACTAGGACATTGCAAATAAACCATGAATAAACACAAGTGTGAAATGGGAGACTCTATAGGCTTTTTTTTTTTTTAAATCAGAAAGAGAGACCTGCTTCATAAGACTTTTAACAGGCAGAAATGACCTGTAGCTATTAAGACAGAACTTTTCCCAAGGCATGACAGTGGGAAAGACAAAAATGAGTATGGCCTTTGCTGAAGACACTCTGTGCACTCTGGGGGAAATAAATCTGCTGAGGTGTGTTTGTTTGTTTGTTTGTTTGTTTTTACAGTCTCGTTATGCATCTCCAGCTTTCACTTGGATCTTGTGATCCTCCTGCCTCAGCCTCCCACACACTGGCATTGTAGCCCTGCATCACCATGCCAGACAATTGCTAGACCAGCAATTCTTAACCTGTGGGTTGTTGGTTAAGCCATGCCGACGGAGGAGAGTGCTGGAGGAGAGCGCTGGATGTATCAGTGACGGAAGAGTCACGAGCCATGGTTACTTTTCTAGAGCTTTATTGGGAGAGAAAGGGAGAGAGAGAGAGACAGAGACAGAGAGAGACAGAGAGAGACAGAGACAGAGAGACAGAAAGACAGAGAGACAGAGACAGAGAGAGAGACAGAGAGAGACAGAGACAGAGAGATGGAGGAGGGGGAGAGTACAGAAGGAGAGAGTGTGGAAAAAAAGAGAGAGGGCACAGAGGACACGCCCGCCCGCTTTTTAGGCTGGGATGCTGTCGCAGGCTGGTGACATAATCCTTACATGGGTAGCAACCCATTGTGGGGGGATCAAACGATCTTGTCACAGGGGTCACCTAAGACCATAAGAAAACACAGATGATGTTTACATTATGATTCATAATAGTAGCAAAATTACAGTTATGAAGTAACAAATTAATTTTATGGTTGGGGTTACCACAACATGAGGAACTGTATTAAAGAGTCAAAGCATGAGGAAGTTCAAAACCACTGTTCTAGACTTTTCTCTCTGGACATCCTTGGTTCACCAAACTCAACATTTAAAAAAATATTTATTATTGTTATTGTTATTATTACTGTTGTTTGTGCACATATGATGGAAGGGGACGCCTCTATGCCATAGTGTGCATGTGGAGGTCAGAGGACAACTTAATGAAGCTGGTTCTTCCTTCCACCTCTACATGGGTTCTGGGGATTGAACTCAGGTCCTTGGCTTTCACAGCCAGCCTTTTTACCTGCTGAGCAACATCACTAGCTCCAAACTCAGTATTTATAAGGCAGGGGTTATTCACCTCTGTTTCTTAGCATGGTTCTTTATAAGGCAGCTGAAGAGTGGTAACAGGTATGACAAGAGGGGTGACTAGGATCTCTGAGGTCAGGATGGTTGAGACAGGAAAAGACTGAATATATATATTTGGGGTAGTCAAGGAAAATAGAAGTCAGTACAAAAGACCATCTAAGAAATAAGAGTATGGGTAAGCCATTTTTTTTTTTTATCAAGTCACAAAAATGTCATTGACTTGAAAGTAGAAAATTTTCATCAAAAAATACACTTTGAAGGCAACATGGTTTTATCTTTTGTGATGCTAATGGATCTTTGTCTGGGCCGGGGGGTGGGGGGTGGGGTGGCGGGGGGAGATGAATCCAGCTGTACGAGATAAAACAATGTAAACCATGCTAAAAATCCTTCCAAGAGCTCAACAGGTTCACTGTCCTGAACAAAAATTAAAAAGGAAACTTTTCAAAGAGATAAGTAAGCATTAGTAAGCAATCAGAGACATGTAAAGGAGGACCAGGTTGCTAAATGCAGGAAATATGTGAATGCACCTTAGCCAGTATCATGGGCTTCACAGACCAAGGACAGATACTCTCTCTGTGTCTGTCTGTCTGTCTGTCTGCCTGTCTGTCTGTCTCTCCTCTTTCATGCATGCATGTTGCTTCCCCCGCCCCCGCCCCCCCCCAGGCAGGGTCTTACTCTCTAGATCTTCTTGCCTCAGTTTACAGTATGCTGGGATTAAATTATAGGCATGTGTTACCATGTTCGACTAGGATTTTCACTCTTACAGGCTGCATCGACATTTTGGCTTGATCCCAGTATTGAAAGGTGGGAGCTAACGTGGGTCTCCTTTTGTTTCCTGGGTTTGAGGTTTACAGAGTGCTGACTGGCACTCCGCACCAGAATAACACACTCAACTCAGCAGCAAGGCCCGCAATCCTCCCAGACTGGAAAGCTGAGAAAAGTCGCTCTGTGGTCCCCGAGGCTGTTCAGACAAGAGCAATTGTGCAGTCAATGGGTCCATTTGGCTGTGCAAATGGCAAGAGCTGTTCAGACTAAACTAGAGATTATTTTATAAGGACCATCAAACTCCTCATTTGCATGTGTGAAATTCCTGTAGGGAGGCTGGTTTTCTTGAATCAGACTGTTTGGGACAGATGACAAGCGGGAGTGTGGCTAGCCTCAGCCAGTTTGAAGCCGTCCCCCAGTCCTTCCTTTCCCGATCCCAGTCACAAGCCAAGTGTCTGAGTTTTAACACAAAGGATCCCAGCTCCCATCATCCCAGTAGGGGGCTGCTGGCCTTCCAACTAACAGGAAGACCCCCCCAAGTTTGCTTAGCACAAATGTCCATACTAAGCCTTTGTATGCATTATCTGTTTGGATCCTCAGAGTCAGGCTAGGACAGTTGGTGGTAACGTTAGTCATTTTTTTTATTTATTTGTTTCTGTTTATTTACTTGTTTATTGGACAAGGGATCACACTGTATCCCAGACTGGCCTCAAACTGGCAATTCTCCTGTCATAGCCTCCCTCTTTCTGGGATTATAAACAAGTGCAACTATGCCCATATGCTTTTTATTTCCTTTATCTTCACATTTTGTGTTAATTTGTTTACTTATTTGTCATGCTGGGACTGAACCCAGAATCTCAGCAGCACCAGGTAAGCACTTTACCATTGAGCTATATCCCCAGCCCTACAATATCCCTATGTTTTAATCCTTATTTTACTTACATTAGTGTGTGTGTGGGGGGGGGAGGTGGCGGGGTGTTGAGCATGCTATGGATTATGTGGACAAGTCCCTGGAGTCAATTCTCTGCTTCCACCATGGGATCTGAAGATAAAACTCAGATTACCAGATTTGCACACTGGATGCTTTCACTCACCCAGACCTCTCACTGTTCCTATGTCTTCAAGAAAGACTAACCTTAGGCTAAAGCTAATTGAGGCTACAGTTAAGGTGAATACACACTGGGTCACACAGGTGGTGGTGGGGTTTTATGTTTTGATGCTTCTTCCTCAACTGACAGCACTGTTTGGGGGGGGGGGGCTGTGGAATCTGGAGGAAGTGGACCCTAGCTGGCAGGAATAGTTTCCTGTGGGCAGACCTTTGAAAGTCATGCCTGCTTGGTCCCTGGAACCCGCCTCTGCATCTGAAACATGATGTGAAGAGAGCCTCTGCCTCATGCTCTAGCCATCGGGAACTGAACACGAATAGTTCACCCTCTACTTCCATACGTCATAGCTGTTCTACCTGATGCCGTATTGCTTCGTTGTTTCGAAAATGGGCTCAGTCTGCAACTAGGAGCATCAGTAGGTACTAGAGCCCAAAGCAAAAAGGTTGTGTGAATCAGATCAAATTGTCAAGTTTGGCCAGAAATCAGTTACCCCTGGAGCTGGCCCCATTGAGGCACTTGGCACTCAAGAAGGAGAACTGCAGTGCCAATCCTGGAACCCACACAAATGCTGGCTGGGTGAGGCAGCTCCAGCCTGGTAAGGCAGAGTGAGCAGTCCGGTGAGACCAGGTGAACTCTGGATTCGATTGAGAAACCCTGCCTCCAAGAATAAAGTGGAAGAGAGACAGAGGGGAATTTTAGACATCAAACTTGGACCCCCACGTCAACACTCACGCACATCACACACATGTGTGCCACGTACCATATACACATACCACACTCATACAAATGAAAAGAAATGGAAAAAAGAAATCTGTTACCCATGTCATTTTGGTCTTACTATGGCAAGAGCCCAGACACTGCTGTATGGTGCTATAGTTCCTACAAAGCCTGGGCTTTGTGGCTCTTCCCTAACTCGATTTCCTAGGAACATCTTTTATTTTATTCTAGCTGCTGTGAAATTCAGAATTCCCCCCTCTCCCCATCCCCTGCTCTCCCTTAGTGGAAAGGAAAGAAACTCATAAACAAGCCGATAGTTGCTTAATCAGGCTATGGGGGACAGGTGCCCGGGGTGAAGAAATTAGGCCAAGTGCGATGCAGCCTGGAGACTCAGTTCTGAGTCATCAGGACACACTGGTCTTGGAGATGGGTAAGACACAGGTCCCAGTGTCCCTTTGAGGGAAGCCTGCAGCACAGTAGTTAAAAGTTTCCCAGCTCGTCTGTCCAGACGGTCTTGCACAGATGGAGCGGCGTGTCCTGTACTCATCACCTGGACAGCAGTCTGGCAAACGCTGGCCAAAGTGGTTTATAACATCTGGATAACTGCTTCCAGATGTGGCCTTTCCCTGAAATACTTGATTAAAAGTTTCGCACTCAGCATCTTGTAATAAACTGACATATTGGGAGAGTGTCTATCGTCTGGTCCCAAGGGCGGAGCAGCTGGGCCTCTTCAAAAATGAGAGGTAGGACTTTTTTCTAGATCTAAACGGCACAGCAGAACTGTGTGGTCAGGCTCCCGTTGACTCCTTATGACCGACCATCCAGCAAACGGAGCTGAGGCAATAAAGTGGGCTGGACAGAGCAGAAGCTGTGGGACAGATGCCGCTGATGACCAGCAGAGTCTTCAGAGAGCTGCTGTCCCCTAGGAGCCTCAGCTTCTGTGTAAGATGAGGAGGGGAGGCGGTGTACATTAAGAGGCGGCACCAGGAAGGCCGCCATTTCATTTTTAATTGCTGGTTGACGTCTGTTAGCACAGCCCACTATGGTACTGACTGAAAACTGCCTCAGTGCTCAGGCCTGTCAGCTCCTTTTAGTCTCCGGACAAACAACAGTGTGTTAAGAATGACGTATGTGCACATGAGCCTCCTCCGGAGGATGACTTTTAGGATTTGCTTTTTTTTCCTGCTGCCATGTGGGTCCTGAGGACATCCCAAGGAGCCAGGCTTGTCGGCAGAAACTTTAGTTATCTGACGAGTTATCCCACTCACCTCACAACCACATTTAAAAAACATGAACAGTAATAATTGCTTAGGACGTGTTCCTTTGACAAGCAACTCAAACAATTTTCCATGAAGTTGAAAACAACAATTCTCCTAACAGATCCAGGCAAATCCTCAGGTCCTCACAACTTTTGTAGCAAAGCATCATGATGGTCTAGAGGGAAAGGAGACCTGCTAGACCCCAGGTTCAAGTCTGAAGAGGCAGGCATGACGGTCCTCCTGAAAGGTGAAGGAGGTCCAGTGATATTCTAAGTCTTGGTTTGGAGATTTAGTTTAGACTCTTTCTTTCTGCAACATTTCCCCCATTACTTTGAAAATCATTATCAACAATTTATTTATAATTTACGGAGCATCTGCAATATGCCAGGGCAGTGATATGCACTTCACTTGTGTGACTACTCTGTGATCCTCCTTACAATCTGCCTGCAAATCAGGGATCATTATTATCTTTATTTTAGGGCACGAGAAAATTGTAGCTCAGAGCTAAATAGCCCACTACAAATTTTAAAACCAGCCTGGGGCGGATCTGACATTTGACCAATCACAATCAGTCTACCTCCAAAGGTGTCTCCTAACAGTGGCCATGCTATTTCACCTTAGAATTCAGTGTACCAAAACCACCAACAACAACAACAACAAAAAGAAGTGAAAACGATTTTTCTGCTCTTCACCTATACTCCTAATAGTTACGCCCAGGGTGTCCCTTGTTTACTATGCCCATACCAAGTCTCTGTCCATTGTACCTCGTGGCCCCGAGAGCACTTCCTCGGCTGCTCCTGATGGCTGGACAGGTGCTCAGCACAATAGCTCCCTTTTCCCCCATCTGCTTCTCCTTGCATGGTGGGGCCCCGACCCGTCATGGGCGGCTGCTTCTCACATGTGTTTGCAGACCCATTGATGAGAAATGGCAGAAGCAGGTATTAAAGGTGGAGGTTCTGGCTTATTGCTCCAGATGTATTAAAAAACATTCCCAGACTCCACATAAAGAGTTTTACACACACAGCACATATGATACATGGGAGACAGAGAAGCAGACGTGGGGCTGACCACAGCGAGACACGTAACCACAACAGAAGTCTGGGGAGACGGGCGCAAGGAAAGCTACGTTTACAGACTGGGTGATGGATCTCCTCTTCAGCAGACAGACAGACAGCTAGAGGTACTTAGTTTTATAAAAAGTTGACAGAAAGAACTCCAGACATCCAGGCCTTCTCTCCTCTAATTCTCGTGTCCAGAGCTGACTCAGCCCTGTCTGCTTCCCTGCGAAGGAGGGTAAGTTATTCCATGCACTCCGGCTAATTACCCACAACCGCTCCTTTCATTTCTCACAGGTCGTTTAAATGTCTCCTTGTCTGGGTTAGAACTAGGGTGAGATGCTGAATTCCCTTCTGTGGTCCTCCCCCCAGGGATGGGTTTCTCATACCTAGGGTATTGTTTGTGGGCAAAGTCTTTCAACCTAAAGGCCCTTGTGATGACTGCTTGGAGACTTGTTTCAGTAGGCTCTGAAAGAAGGGAATTGCCATTTATTAAGTACAGAGCAAGTGCTGAATAATTTCCATAGGCCGTCTCTTCGCACCTTCTAGAAATCCCGAGAAAGCTGCAATATTCCTGCCTTGTCCACAGGGTATGCATCATTTCTCTTAATGGACATCTGACACACTGTGGAGAGAACCAAATCCTATACATACTGTTTACCGACACATACATCCCTATGATAAAGTTTAGCTCATCGATTAGGCATGGCAAGATAATAACAACAATCAGTGTAAAATGTAACAATGTGCTATAATAAAAATAATTTGGAATGTATGTGTTGTACATGACTGGAATTTTCTATGTAACGTTTTTGGACATGATTGGCTACAGGTAAGTAAAACTGTGGCGGGGAAAACATTGGCTAAGGAACACTGTTGTGTTCGCCTCACTGCACAGACCACTGTCACGTAAGAAACGCACGGAGAATACGAACAAAGGGAAGAGAAGAACATCCAGATTGCACTCTGATTTTCTCAACACTCATGCACCAGCATGACGTGGTACGTGCAGTTGTTCCCGGCCAACTGAGGAACTGCCTGGGCATTATCATCATGCAGCTATGAAATCCGTGAAAGACAGTTTACTTCTGTGTACTTATGCTTATCTGCTTGTCTGATAAATGTGGAGGAGTGTGCAAAGAAATTTGGCTGGATGGGATTATTTCTACATAAGGGCATTCTTCTTATAACTTTTGATGATTATTTCGATGATGTGATTATTTTTACGTATGGGCATTCTTCCTATAACTTTCAATGATTTTTGCCTATTTTCAAACCTGTACAGTTTGGGGAGGGGTACTGGGAATCAAACACAAGGCCTATATACTAGGCAAGTGCTCTACCCTGAACAGCTTTCCCTGCCATATAACAAGTTAGTATTTGTAAGTTAGACTCTCCAAGAATAAATTCCTAGTTCTTACCTAGTGTGTCAGCACTGAGCTCCGGTTCATCACCGCCAAGCTCTGGAAAACAGCACCCCCACATCTGCACAAATGCCCCTTGCCCTTTCTAGAGTGACTGAGCATGACACATCCTCTAAAACCAGGCTGAAGTAGACGGAGTAGCTTTGCTACTTTAGATCACAGATGTTTTCTTATAACACTTTTCCTTTAGCTGGGAGTTGTGTACACACTGACAGTTCCAGCCCCTGGGAAGCTGAGGGTGGAGGGTTGAAAGTTCAATGCCCGAATGAGATACACAATGAGATCCTATCTCAAAACACAAAACCGAAAAAACAAACAAACAAACAAACAAAACACCCTGGCATTTCAGTTGTCTGTTGCTATGTAAGTAACCACATCCAAGTCTAGTGGTTTACAGCAGCAAGTTAATATTGACTTCTGTGGGTCCAGGACTCAGATACAGGGTTCTCTTCTGAAGTCTCTCATACAGTGCAGTTGCATGGAGCAGAGGTAGAAGCCATAGCGTTCCCCACCCCCACACCCCAGGGCTGAGGATCAAACCTGGTGCCTTACAATGCCAGGCAAAAATGCAATCCCTAAGCTATCCCTGCCCAATCACTCCCATGTGTGGTATGTGGGCTGGAGTAAGGAAGGATTTATTGGCCATATTTCTATCAACATTGCTTTTCCATGTGGCCACCTTGGGCTTCCTCATAGCATGGTGGTATCGGGATAGTATGATTTCTTATATTGTGACTGGATTTCTCTAGTGAGCCAGCCACAAAGAGGGCCAGACAAACGGCTCAGGATGTTAAAGCACTGGCTGCCAAGCCTGATGACCTGTTTGAGTCCCAGGAGCACATGGTGGAAGGAGAGAAACGACTCTTACAAATTGTCCTCTCATGTCTACATGTGTGGCATGGACCATAGGCATATATAGCCCCCCACCGTATAAATAGAAAAGAAAATTAAGGAGAATTCCACAAAGAATCTGAAAAGCTTCCTATGACCCAGATCATGTCTATATTCTATCGGTCATGATGTCCATAGGTCAGCTCAGACTCAGAGAGGCAGAGGCATAAATGTCATTCTCTGACAGAGAAGAATGAAAGCTGTCTTGGAAATAAGTTACTCTACTTGGTCTACCTTGGAACAAAATGAACAAAATCTCTCTCTGTCTCTGTCTCTCTCTGTCTCTGTCTCTCTCTCATTGAACAAAAAAAATTGATTAAACATAGTGTGAGACTTACAGGCTGACTCTCATAATGAACAGCGAGTAACAGAATGGACTCTTCCATTGTTCTGTGAGACATTATGCCCTGATACAGTTGGACAACAGAAAGTGACACTTAGGGGCATATTAGAGCTGTGGCTGAGTCTGCCAGGATGAATACTGATGTTGAGGAATCTCAGTACAGATGCAGATGTCCACTTGCAACCATCCTGAACGAAGGCGAAACCAAAACCGCGTGACGTCGTCGCCAGACGGTTCCAGACAGGCACACCGATAAGCAGGAGGCCCGATGTGTGGCAGTTTTGATGGGCGAGCTTAAGAACGCTGTGAAACAAACCGAGGATCTGGACAATCTCACTATCAGGAAAGTCTATCATCAGCCCCAGAACGTGACAGAGCCCCCAAGGAAAACAGCAGCCCAGCTGCTTCAGCCCGCTGAGAAACTGAAGAAGCGGGGGGGGGGGGGGGGGGGGGGGGGGGGGGGGGGGGGGGGGGGAGAAGTGCAGAGGAAAGTCTGGCTAGCGTATTGGAACTCAATGGGGGTGGCATGCGTGCTGGAGTTAAAGACCCCTAAAGGGCTGACACGATCTGTAAAAAGAAAATATCTGCAGCTCTCCCAGGCAGAGGGACACAGGGAACCATCACGGGAGCAGCTGCACAGTGAGCGCTGGGTCGCAGACGCCAGAACAAAGCTAGAATTACTGTGGCTTGGAAGGTGAATCTAAAGGCCCCTGAAAGAAGCATTTCTTTTTCTTCATGACTCAGAGAAAGTCAGGAATGAATTCCCTAGACGTGAAATTTAAGGAGGTTTCTGGCCTGTATCTGGAATATTTAGGACTTGTCAGCCTTGCAATCTGATGGGCAACTGCGAGAAGCTCTGTGAGTCTACGGGGCAGTGAGATGGAACAGAAAGTTACTCTCCTCCCTGGCTCGGCCTCCAGATGGGAATATAAGGCTTGTTCTTTACGTTAGAGGCTACTGAAGGCAGAGAGCCCCAGCAGGTCAATCATAATCCCCCAGTCAACAAAAAGGCACTAATTGGTCTCATCATAAGGTTCTAGTGTCTGGGCCTTTTGTTTGTTTGTCTCAAGATTTATTTATTTATTTATTTGGGGAAAGGGGGATGTGGGCATGTGTGCCACAGTGAAGTGTGGCAACCAGAGACCAACTCACAGATGTTATTTTTTTTTCCTTCCACAGTGTGGGGTCCAGGGATTGAACCCAGGTTGTCAATCTTGATGGCAAGTGTCTTTAGCCAATCGTGTCAGCCTCCTGTGGCCTTAAAGCACTCTCCTGAAATTCTAGCACATAGATTTTCCAACTCCTCTGCATTCAATTTGACTCCTAGAAATTGAATACAGCTAAGCCATCCACACGCAGGGAATATGCGTGCACTTGGAGATGTTCACAGCAACGTTACTCATAAGTGGATTAACTTGGTGCCCCTCAAGCTTTGAAGTGCCTCCCTTGCAGCTTTTTCTTCCTCAAAGGCTGAGTCAGCAGACCTGGGGTGGGACATATGCCTTTGCATTTGCATCAGACTCCCAGACAATAGCCAGCCGTGCTAGGGTCTACAGCTCACACTCTGAAGTGCTAGTTGACTCTTAAGCAGCTTAAAATATATATATTTGGAGCTGGAGAGCCGGTTCCACAGTCAAAGGACTGACTGCTCTTCCGGAGGACCTGGGTTCAATTCCCAGCATCTGTATGAGAGCTCACAACTGTCTGTAACTCCAATCCCTCTGCAGGCATTGGGCTCACAGGTGGTGCACAGACATACATACAGACCAGACATTCATACATATACAATCAGGACAATTAAAAAAAGTCCTGGTGGGCGGGACACAATCAAATAAAGAATATGGACAACATCTTACAATAATGCTGAAACACAAGCTGGAACAATTCCGAAGCACAGCCACATGAAGAAATGCATAGGACACAACCCCTTCTCTATCCAATGGACCTTTAGTTAGCTGAGAAACTCTGCGGGTCCATTAAATACCGACCATGTCCGGAGGACAACGGTGTGCTTCCTCTGTTACTTCAGAACACTTGGAAAGCTGAACTGTGTGCCTGGAGGGCAGGGAGCACAGGGCAGGTGGAGAGGTCCAATGCTCACATGTTCTTTTCTAAAAGAACATTTAGTCTGTGACACAAGACCCGACAGCACATGTGTGGAAAACACGTGATGAAATCCCAAGCACTAGAATCAAAGCAGTTCAGGCAATCATCCGCTGCCATTCCAAATTCCTTTAGGGGGCATTCTTCAAATGGCTCTCCCATGGCCTGCTGTGACTCCTCATAAGCCAATGTCCCGCACATCTCCATACGTCACACATTCTCCTCCAGATAGTCCCAATGAATGCTTAAAGCAGCTGAATAGGTTTTTAAGAAAGAAGTCGCATTTAAGATAAAAGCTTTAAAACAGGAATTGAATGAACCATATACAAACCCAAATTCTTTTACAATTCCCCCTACTCTTTTATTGGAATCACCTTATATTAAGTACTGGTTTTCAAATCCTGAACCACCAACTACAACTTGGAAAATGTCAACATAGTTTCTGTTTTATTTTATTAAAATTAAATATAACTTACAATTTTATTTATTTATTTATTGTGGGTCTGTGTCCTACATCAATTTTCCTTCATTCTCATGCAAATTATACAGATACGTACACGTAGACTTTTCACACCAGACACTTAAATCTTAGCCTGACATGTCTGTGGTATTGAGGCCCTGGCTGCTAGTTAACTAGATGGGGGAGGGAGACAGAGAGAGAGGAGTCTTTGCTCCTTTGTTCCTGCTCACATAAATTTCATTTCACCCAATCAGAGCTAAGCAAACAACGGTAGTAGGTAGTAGGTGACAATATGAGATTGTGACTTGAGAATAGCTATTCAGTGTATGTAGGGGTCATAATTGCTAATGTTTTAGAAACAAATACCACCACCAACAACAATATAGGAGCCCTTGGGATAGACAGTGGACTTTTTTTGGGGGAGGCGGGGGGTGGGGGTTCTTCAATAGAAGAAAGTGAGTAAGGGACAGAGAATAGTTTGCCAATCCAAGGATAGAAGAAAAACATTCATACATAGATTAAAAAACCAATACCTTTTAAAAGGATACATTATAAAAGAAAGCAAGAGGAAAACATGATAAGGGAAACTGTGGACAAACTCAAGGACAGGCTTTTAAAAGTGCTTTTGGGACAAAGTGTTACCAAAGAAAGGAAATCTTAGCTTGTGAGACTTAGTGTGAGGCACGGAGATAAAAATCTTTTGTGCAATCAGCAAACAATAGCAAGGAAATATCAGTTTTCAAGTCCCGTGGAGAGCCTGGAAGGGAAGTTCTCGAGACAGTGCTGTGTGCAGTTGAGGGGATAAATCATGTCTTTACCTCTCTCCGCATGAAGAGATAGCAGAGCAGGGATGAGATGCATTTTCCAGTGTCTGGGGAGGAACTGATGCAAAGCTTTCCCCTAACCACAAAGAGCCCACAGAG
Source organism: Peromyscus eremicus (assembly GCF_949786415.1). NCBI lineage: Eukaryota > Metazoa > Chordata > Mammalia > Rodentia > Cricetidae > Peromyscus > Peromyscus eremicus. The sequence goes on from NC_081427.1 coordinate 48,056,551, forward strand.
CACCCCATTCACATGAACGCTCTTCTCCACGACACACTCTGAAGAAGGCACATAGGCACGGGAGGGTGTGGGGAAAGAGCATGTCACCTTCGAGACACACAGACAGACTAGTGGAATCTTGATGAAGGAAGTTGGTGAGGCTAGTGGAATGTGCTAGAGTAATTTCTTTCTCCCATGAGGAAAGATTTGGAGGTTTTCTGAGGATGCAATCCTTGAGTAGCTGGGAAGGCAATGATTTCTTGACACTCCCAAACTATGAGTTTCTCACCCATAACCACAATTATGAAAGGGAAGTTAAGATTGCTTAAAATAAATTTGCTTTAAAGCATTTACTGAAAAACATTTACTTACATGTCTTAGCATTTACTTAGCACATATACATACACAAGACCCTGAATTCCAGGACGTAGAGGCCTATTAGGGTCTTACAAACTTAGGGGGGGAAATGTCTGGCATCATATTGACACCAAACATATTTTATCTAGGCCAAAAAGCACTTAAGTTCATGTCCCATGATAAAACATAAAACTAAGAAGGATTTAGCATGTATGTGGAATGCACATTAAAAAAATGTTGAAAAATGTAGGCAATCAAAGTTTGCAATATCAATGACTGTTATAGATCAATTTCCCAAGATTTTCCCTGCTGGTGGGTCAATAGCACTCTTAAGCAGCAGGGGTAATTGGGAAGGGGAGCTCACAGCTGGATCTCAGAGCTTCCAGTCGCTTTCCACCCAAAAAACAAGTGGACTCAGTAATACTATTGACTTTCTTCTATGTGGAATATTACGAAAACTTCTGTTCAATTTTTTTTTCAAATATTCAGAAAAACATCAAAAGTCCTCTGAAGAGCAATTCTGAAAACAGCAAGGTCACTGGATGCATTTGATCCATGAATTTTTACACAAACTTGGGTTTCAGTATCATGAAGAAAAGAGGAAGTATTGAAAAAACAAGAGTATCTTCCTAAAGTGTCTTTTCCGGTTAGAAAGAAACAATCCGGGGATTTTGATACACTAAGAAAAGTCTGCGTGGCATCTTGATCTGTCCCCATCTGTCTCTCATTTCTGCTTTGAACATTTCCAACTTGGGAAGGAGAGACACAGGGTTGTAAGTAGAGGCCAATACAGTTTCCATTCTCCCCGGTAGGATTCAGGTGTCTTTCCAATCATCTAGGTCTTTAGAGACATGGTAAGATCTTTCCTCTATTAGGAGACAAAGAGAGAGTTGGGGCTTTGAAGACAGTTGTAAAGGACATTCTCGATAGGAGGTTTCCTGAACTATGTGAAAATGGGCTTCTTCTGTCAAAATAAGAGAAATTGAGATTCAGCTGGGCATGGCGTCAGACATCTGTAAAGCTAGCTTTGGAGGACTGAGGTGGGAGGATTATGTTGAGTTGGAGGCCAGGCTGAGGTACATCTTAGGGGGAATAGTAAGACCCTTCCTCACCAAATGAGCAAACAAATAAACAAAGGCTGGCAAGACAATGGCTAAAATAATACGAAGTTTGAGAAAATGACAACCCACGAGATTGTACTTCCTCAAGACTGTGTTGAGATTATGTGAACATACATCATATTAAAATTCATAATTCTTGCTTTCCTTCCTTCCTTCCTTCCTTCCTTCCTTCCTTCCTTCCTTCCTTCTTTTCTGTCTTTCCTTCTTTCTTCCTTTCTTTCTCTAATAGCACTATTGTTGCCAAAGAAATGGTCCTTAATTTTTCTGCACGACAACAACTTTTTATATTCATACTTATTTTATGAAAGTTACTGACCAAAAGATGTGGGTCAGGAGGGTCACCTGTAAATTTCTTTCAAATGTGTTTTGTGTCCTGTGTTTAGCTCTGAATTCCAGCATATTGGTCTATTTCATTAATCATAAAAAGCTTTTGAAACAAAATTAAAAATAAAGGTAAGAAAAGAGGCAAAGCCTACTGTGTGTGTTTTCACCAGTGGTTCATTGTTTGGTTATGGAATGCTTCTGCTGTGCCAGGGAATTCAGTTAAGAATCAAAACTATCTCAGATTACCTGAGGTTGATGTATTGTTAGTGGACCGGGACCCTCTTTGTTCAAAGTTATTAGAAATGAAAAAAAAAATCCACTCTAGAAACAAGCCCCCAGGGTTTGTTTGTATGTCTGAAAGAATCGATTTGAAGTTCTGATTCTTCAAGCACAAGTCAGGTTGTGTTTGCAAAAGCTGCTTTTTGAGGAGAACCTACTGGTCGTTTGTAACTGATGATGAAGAGCTACCTTCAGGCCAGGCCTTTTTTTTTTTTTTTCCTTATCTGAAGCGTTCCTGTCAATCAGAGCAGGCCCTTTGTCCTGGCCCACAATCTGCTCTTCCTGGGTCACAGACCTTCTACCACTTGCTCCTTTCTCATCTTTCCCTGTGTTCCCTTTGTTCACATCTCATTTCTATCAAGAAAAGAAATTGTTGCATATAATTTGATACAAAGGTAAATAGTAAATTCTTTTCCATTTTAAAAACTATTTCCAAAGGTATAGAAAAGCTTAAAGTTCAAAAATAACAAAAGATCATTGGGCTAACTCTCTAACAGAATATATATTCATTTATGTGTATTCATTCATATATCTACATGAAATTTGACCTTATTAGCTAGAAATTCATGATAATTCAATCTGATTGAGATTAATACTTATTTCATTGCTTGGAAATTGTTTTTAGAGGGAATTGGTAAACAGAAGTTATAACATTAGAGTTACTTAAGGTAAACACTGTCTAGGAATAATTTAGAGTCAAAGAGGTATTGTTATTTATTCAGTGAGGGTACATCTTCAGTCTTAATCTTATTTTATTAGCAACTAATTGCAATCACTTCTTTATTTGGAAAGCAAATGTGATAGTTAATCTTGAGTGTTTACTTCCAATACATCTGCTTTGCCTTCTGGATAATCCTTTCCTAATCACTGAAGTCCCAGTGTAAGGTGGTGTGGATAGCATCCTCAAACGCTTAAATCTACCCACACTGTCAAGTGTTACTGAGACACATTGAACTATGAGTCTCTGTATTAAATGATCTCAGATTTAGATAGTTTTGAGTCATATTTCATTGTTATCACTGTTTTCTATTCCCCTTCCTTGAAATACTGTCACTTCTTCTCACTGTTGTTGGTGAACCTTTGTCTGACTTTGCCTTGTGTTTAATTTTTTAATTAAATTCTCAAAGGGGAGAAAAACAGAATGCAATCTTTGTTATATATATATTGAAGTGAGTAGAATATGAGTTGGCCATCTAAAAGATTTCCTTCTGAGTTAATGCATAGGATTCAGTGCTTTTTAGGGTTTTTTTACTTTTACATTTATGGGGTAGAGGAGCGTTTGCTGTGAGGCAAATGTGGAAGTCAGAGAACAACTTGCAGAAGTTGGTTCTGTCCTTCAATCTTGTGGGTTCCAGGAGTCAAACTCAGCCCTCAGGCTTGGTGGCAAGCACCTATGCCTGTTAAGATACCTTGCTGTCCCAGATTCTGTCCTTTTTAACAGTTGGTCTTGAAGGTCAGACAATTCTGTTTATTTCCTGGTTCTGGACGTTATATTTCAAAGTCAAGGTCAACTGAAAAACATGACCTGTATCATGGTATTGTTATACAGTATGTTAGCATCCTGGAAGTCAGTGGAAGACATTGTCACTTCTTAAAGAGTTCTTTGTGGGTAATTCAGTCTTTAACATGACCTTCGGCCCCAGCTTAGAAGGTAGTTTATGTCAGTGTGGCAAGCTGGGGAAAGAACAGAGGAGAATATGTTGTGTGATGGGCTCAACATGAGAAAGTACAGAGTGAGGCAACCCACTTGAGGATTCATGGTTCTTGCTAACTGTGCTTGAGAGGTGAGGGAAGAAAGAAAGGGACCTGCTAGACAATTAGGCAGGTCTCAAGTGCCATGTGAGAGTTTTCGTTCTGTAGGTGAAGAAGACTCAGGAGAGGTCCTAACCTTTGGTGGTATGGAAGGTTTGGGATCCTTGGCAGTGGGCTACAGGATAGATGTGTTTGCTTTGGGGATAGGGTCATCAGAAAAGACCACTCTGCTCTGGCCTCAGAAATGATGAAAGCCCGAGTCAATGCACCATAAACAAGGGATGAAGAAGAGGGCGGGAGGGGATGAGAGTCAAAAAACGGTGGCAGTGCCACCCACGGAGCTTGCTTAAATCCAAAGTTTTCATGTCGTCTGTGGATGTGCAGATGTCCAGCCTCGGGCCTGGGGTTACTCTACCTACCATGACCTTTATGTGTTCTTTCAAAACAGGATTTGCCCAAAGAGAAAGCCAAACAAAGGATGCTCACCTTCTCTATCCCCTTCTCCAAAAATCCTCTTAGTCACCCTAGAAGGCATTAGTAGATCAAAGATATTCATTCAAGATACAGGCAATGTTCAGACAGAGCTACAGCTGGCGAAACACTCACGGCTCTCCTGGCATTCAGATCAAGGAACAAAGAGGGAAAACCCACACTGAAAGGCAGTTTCTATCTAACTAGAGACTTTAGGAATTAATGTAGAATCTCCGTCTTCCTCAGTCTTGGAAGAAAACAAGCTCTTAAAGAAGTATATTGGGTGAAAAACACCAAAATATTAAATGTCTCAAAAGATCTGATAGTAAGGTAGCCACGTTAGAAGGTGTGTCTTTCTAAGCCACAATCTTACTTTTAGGGAGCTGGCTCTGCATCCAGTTACCTCATGAGCACTGTCTTAGTTGAGATTTCTATTGCTGTGAAGAGATACCAGGACCACAGCAACTCTTATAAAGAAAACATTTAATTGGGGCTGGCTTACAGTTTCAGAGGTTTAGTCTATTATCTTCATGGAGAGACATGGGAGCATGCAAACAGATATGTTGCTGGAGAAGGAGCTGAGAGTTTTATATCTTGATCTGCAGGTAGTAGGAACAACTGTGGACTGGGCAGAGATTGAGTATATATATGAGACCTCAAAGTCACCCCCACAGTGACACACTTCCTCCAAGAAGGCCACACCCACTATGACACTCCCTATGGGCCAAACATTCAAGCAATCTATGAGGGCCGTACCTATTCAAACCACCACAAGCCCAAAGATATAGGTGTTTATCCAAAATTGGTGAGGAACCCACAAAGAACCCGTGTTTTTGTTGAGGTGCTTAACTCAAAGCCAAAGTCATCTGCTGGGCCCACCAGCAGTACAGGAGAAAATTAGGCGGCAAGTGAGTGATAAACATCTCATTATGGCACCAATATGGCTTCACTTTTCTTTCTGGAAAGGTCAGGTGACAGTTTAGGCTTTGTGGGCCATGTAGGGAGGGTTCTTGGCTCATATTCTTGTGTGCTGGGTTTTTTTGTTTGTTTTTTAAATAACCCTTCAAACATGGCTTTTTAAGAGTATTTTTACTTTGTGGACCATATAAAAAGGAGCCAAGACTCTGGTTTACAAACCTCTGATTTGGAGCAGGCTATGATATCACAGACAACAGATAAGCAATGTTTAATCATCTGAAGACCAGGATTTTCTTCACACCTTCTCCCATCATGAAGTCTGATTAATTGGACTCTTGCTGCTAGCTGACTTGTCCGAGTGCTCTCCAAAACTTCAGAAGGCTTGTGTGGCCGA